>NW_022437063.1:3697388-3704159 GCF_009761245.1 Sapajus apella
GCCCCCCCCAGGTGGCACCATCCCCCAGATGGAACTGCCCCCCCATGGCACCATCCCCCCATGCTGCAAGTGCAACCAGTAAAACCCACCAGCCTCATGGACTGAGGCTTTTTTGTCCCTAAAACCAAAAGGTGATGAAGGAAACACAGGGGGCACCAACCTTCTGGATGTCCGTGATGTCCACCAGCTTGATGACCTTGTTCCTCTTTGAGGACCCAGATTTGGAGCTTTCGAAGCATAAGTAACTGGAAGGGGAACGGACAGAGGCACCGCCTGGCTCTTGAACCAGAGCGTGCTCCCACCAGGTGGGGGAGTCCAGGATGCTGCCCCTCAGCCCCCCGTGGGACGGACAGCAACGCTCCCTTCCCACCAGACACAGCACCTGTGAAACACTCCAGGCCACTGCTCTGTGTGAAACCTGACACTGCCATTCCCACGACACCGGGCCCCTGGGATTCCCAGCGAGAGACACAGGCATCCTGGAGCCCTGGCTGGGAGTGTCCTACCTTCTCTGCAAGAAGCAGAGGCAAGGTAGGGCCTTGGCCATTGCTGCAAGTGTGGGGGACAGGGTGGCCGAGGGCCAGGCAAGGCCAAGAAAAGACCCCATCCCTGGGCTAGCTCTCCCACTGCCACATCGGGGTTCGGGTAGCAAGGGTAAGTCTTGTTCTAGCAGAGAAGAGTCAAAGCCCTCTGCTGCCTGCTGCGTCTCAGACAGCAAGGACCCAGGCCTCAGCTCTAGCAGGTCCCCACACAGTCCTCTCCTTGGGAGGCCGCCCCTCGCCTCCATGAACTCTTTGGGCCCCAGATGAGACAGCATCCCCTGAAGGATGACGGCAGTGCCGGCCCAGGCCACGTGTGGCTTGGAGGCAACACCTTTCTCTTGGGAGCCCAGACAGCCAGCAAGAGTGGAGTGGGGCTGGGGGGGCGGGGGCACCACTCAGGAAAACCTGCACAGGGCCAGCCGCGCCCTCTCAGGGCCCAAGCAGCCTCCTGCGCCCCCTCCCCTGCAGCCATGCAGGGCCCCGCAGCCGCACTCACTTCTCCGTGACGTAGAGCACCCCGTTCCTGATGTAGTCCGTGGGCATCTTCCGGTCCCTGTTGATCAGGCAGCAGCGCCAGCCGTTCTCACACACTAACGGGAAAAGGCCCGCCCGTCACGCTTTCCACTGGAAATACCCAGCCTCCAGCCCAACGCGGGGACCCGGGAGCCCCGACTCTCAGAGACTGACATCCGCCCACTGCGTTCATGTAACGCCCACAGCGAGAGGAAGGCGCGCCGGTGAGAGTGAGGTGGCCCCGGAGGGTGGAAAACAGATGTTTCCTCTTCACCAGGCACCGGCGAAGTGAAGGCGCGCAGGCCGAGCAGAGAGCAGCAGAAGTCTCTGCGCAGCCAGCAGCTCCCCGGGATGCCACCTCCACAAGGACCGGCAGGGCCACGGCTCAACAGAGGATGAGGCTCAGTTCTCCACAGCTGCCTCTGCTGCTCATCACACACCCCGGGGTGCGTTGTTTAGGTTAACAGGAGGTCCCTTCCGGAAGGCTGACCCGTCCCGAGGAAGGGTGACATGTCCCCGGGCTCCTGAGTCACCTGTCCCCAGACACGATGGAACCAGGGCAGCCCCCTGCCAGTGCCCTGCAGGCCCTGATGCCTCACCCTGGACTCTGTCCCCAGCGGGCTGCCTGCGGTCAGGGGTGTGCCGCAGGGTGAGCTGGCTCTCCCACAGGTATGCCCTCATCCCCTGTAGCCCATGGAGTCCTCATGAACCCCGCCTGCTGCGCTGCCTGCTGGGACCCTGGGCAGCGGGATGTGAACGCGCTCCGGAGGGCTCCTCTGGCCTGTCACAGGGCGACCCACAGTGTCCCCCCACCGGCCTTCAGTCTGAGATTCACAGCCCACATACCCGCCAGCGGACGCTCGTTTTCCGTCAGATTGAAGATTTCGTGGAAATTCCCCTTCTTGGTGCTGTGGAAGCGGCCGGCGTCCTCCTCTTTACCCAGGCCGGCCGGTACGCTGGGCACGTAGCTCCGTGACGAGGTCGTCTGCAGCTGCCAATGGCACATAGCGTTGACGTTGGGCCCGCCGCCCACGCCCACAGCACCCCCACTCCCGAAAGCTAGGATCTGAATTCTGGAAGACGTGCCCCAGGTCCCCATCTCACCTCAGTGGGGAGAGCCCAGCAATCCTCCCTACTCATCTGAGTGGCCCCGAGGCGAGCACCTAGATGCTTATTCCCCAGGGCCCTGGCGGGACACTGTGCTGGACCCCTGGAGGTCCTGTGGGTCCAAGGGAGGCCCTTCTCCAGTTGCCTGGTCTAGTGCCAGAGCCTCACCGTCAGGGACGGCAGGGATCAGGCACCCCCATGGAGGGGTCACTCCTAGCCCCACTGGCTCTCAGGAGTAATGATCAGTCCCCAGTGTTGCCCTCGGCTTGGGAGGGACTGGGTGGGCAGAAACAGCAGTGCCTGCTAAGAGGGGAAAGAAAACCCTCACATTTAAGGACCCCATAAAATGGAAGAAATAGCCCTAAATAAGCCAGAGGTGAACAGAGAACTATGGGCCTGGGGTCCGAGCTCACTCTGCGTGAGACGGCGGCACTGGAGCGCTCCTTGAGCTGGGGGTCAGTGGGGAGGCTCCTCCAGATGATGTAGGGCGTGTCGTACTTGGCGCGCAGCCTCGGGCAGCGTTTAAAGATGAAATCGATGAGGAAGAACTTGATGCCAGCGTAGAGCCCTGAGAGCAGGGGACACGACCCGTTCCACCTGGAGCCCCGCGGCTGCGCCCGTCCACTCAGGGTGACGGTTCCGGCCCCTCCCACCTCCCGGTCTGAGCTTGGCTGTGAGTGCAGCTGCCCGCTTAGTCCTCAGCCTGGCCCCTCCCCTCGGCCTCGCTCCCCTAGGGCCGCATCCAGCTGCACAGTCCCCTCCGGACGGCCAAGCCCTGTACACTGACGCCTATGGCCGGCCTCGCCCCTCACTCCACACACCTTCCCCCACAGAATCACACAGCAACTATGCCCCTCTCCAGCAGGCTCCTCCCCACCTTCCGCTTGGCACTGAAGGGCACCATCACCTGCCCAACAGTTCAGGGAACGCCCTGAGCATCTCCTCAAGGCCCTCCCTGACCCCACCTGCCCACCTACAAACTAGTGGCTCTGTCCTCCAAACAGCCCGGATCTACTAAGAGCCACGGCCCCACTGCCAGTGCCCCATCACACCCAACAGACCCCAAGACTCTCACCACAGACCCCGCCCACTGAGGCCACACCCACACCACTGAGGCCACACCCTCTGGGCCAGACCACACCCACTCCCACCAGGGGGAGGGGGCAGCCCCTCAGCTCTGCTAGGACCCCCACCACCATCTGATGCCCCTCACTTCTCTCTCCAGCTTTGCCCAACTCAGGGCTGTTCTCCACCCGCCTAAAACACTCAGGACTATGCCACCTCTCCCCCAACTCCCCAAACCTGGCACTGAATCTGAGGCCCCTCCATGGCAGTCCCTTCCCAACCCCCTCTCCCACCTGACCTCCTTCACCTGGGTGCCCCCACACCTGGCCCAGCCCTGCTGAGAGGCCTCCCATGACCACCTGCCTAGACAGCTCCCAGACACTCCTCACAGGCTCCCCTGCGCCAGCTCCATTTTCTCTCTCATGCTGTCACCTGACACAATCATGGTCAGTCACCCTACTAAGCACAATCTCAGAGAAGCAGGGCCTGGCTGCACCCTAGGACCCCACCTGGCAACAGACGCAGGTATGGGAGGCGGGGCCGGTCCACACACACCTCCTAATGCACCCCCCTGGGCAGCGAAAGCTGTCAGTGGATCTGGTCTCTCCGGGCGCCCCTCCCAGTGCTGGCGGCTGTCTCACTGCCCGCAGTGCCAGCCTGCCAGACCAGACCAGCCGTGGCAGGCCCTCCCTGCAGGGGCCCCGGGGTCAGAGCTCCATGTACTATCTGTGCTGTAAGGGGATTGATAAGGCCATGCCTTTGTTTCATTTTGTGTTTTGGTAGGACATTTTCACATAAACTCATCAATCAAGTCAGACTTTTTTACCCCAAGTCTCAACGTGTTGATTAGTTTTCTTTTGAGACGGAGTCCTGCTCTGTCGCCCAGGCTGGAGTGCAGTGGCTCAATCTCAGCTCACTGCAACCTCCGCCTCCAGAGTTCAAGCGATTCTCCTGCCTCAGCCTCTCGAGTAGCTGGGCGCCTACAACCACGTCTGGCTAATTTTCGTGTTTTTGGTAGAGACAGGTTTCACCATGTTGGCCAGGCTGGTCTTGAACGCCTCCTGATCTCAAGTGATCCACCCGCCTTGGCCTCCCAAAGTGCTGGGATCACAGGCGTGAGCCACCATGCCTGGCCAACTTGTTGATTCTTGAAAGATGCTAGGTGTGGGGTGGGGCCCGGCCAGGACCACTCGCTTGTACTGAACTCCAGGCCTCCCTCTATGTGGTGCCCCGACCCATGAGACAGCTCAGCTCAAGAGGGCACAAGTCCCAGATGGGCCATCCTTGCTTGGGGCAGGCAGCCTCTGCCCCTCTAAGCTCAGGTTTCTCATTAGCACTGCAAAAAGACACATGGGTACTGATGAGCCAGGAATGCCACTTGGCCCACACCTGGCAGGGTCAGCGCTGCCCAGGGGCGGTGGAATGTCAGTGTGGTCACAAGAACCCAAGCCACCCCGGTTGTCACAAAAAAGGATGCGGGGGCCGGGCACAGTGGCTCACACCTGTAACCCCAGCACTTTGGGAGGCCAAGGCAGGCAGATCACAAGGTCAGGAGATTGAGACCAGCCTGACCAACATGGTGAAACCCCGTCTCTACTAAAAATACAAAAATTAGCCGGGCATGGTGGCACATGTCTGTAATCCCAGCTACTGCAGAGGCTGAGGCCGGAGAATTGCTTAAACCTGGGGGCAGAGGTTACAGTGAGCTCAGATCTGTCATCCACTGCACTCCAGTCTGGATGACAGAGTGAGACTTCTTTCTTGGGGGCGAGGGGAAGAAAAGAAGGGCAAGACAGATCCAGGACACCAAGACCCAGGTGCACACCCTCAGGCTCCCCGTGGAGGGCGGCCTGCCCCGGAGCTGCCCAGGGACCCAAGTGCACTGCAGCTCCAGAACCTCAGTCCCCCGACCCAGGCCCAGGGGTCCAGCGGGAGGTCATGGGGTTACCTACCCACTCAAGTGCCTAGAGTCTTGGGTGCTAGCTGGAGGGCCTCCGGTGCATTTTTGGGGTAAGGGTCTGATCAAATCTGGCTCTGCCCCCTCCTGGTGATGGCAACTGACGGCCACAGTGAGCTCTGTTGGAGCGCCCAGCCCCGCTGAGTCCCGAGAAGCCCGTCCTCCCACTAGCAGTTATGCTGGCTTGGGGCTAGGGTCAGGCTGTATTAGAACAAAGGCATTCAGGAAAAGTGGCAGGGGCATCTGCTCTTCCACGGAGGCACAGCCCCACAGTGCTCCTCTAAGTGGCATGCCAACCCCAGACTGCTGAGGGGCCGGGTCTGACCTCCCGACTCCAGCACAGAGCTCTCCCCACCCCTGGCTCTGCGGCTCTGACAACCACATGCGCTGTCCTGCGTGGCCTCAGGCAAGCCCCACCTGCCCCTCGAGGACAGGACCCTGGCGGCCTTGCTCCCACATGCCAATGTGTGGTCCACGTCAGACACTGGATCGTTGTTATTGAGGAAAAAAGAAAGAAAGAAGAGAAGAAAGAAAAGAAAAAGAGAAAGGAGGGAAGAGGGAAAGGAAGGGCAGAGAGCCCGAGGGGCAGGACTGGATGAGCACCTCCTGGGGTGAGAAGGGGCCGCCACACCCCACCCACCTCCAGCTCTGCAGATGAGTGATTTAGTGGATGTGACCCTTGGCTTCACACGATGTCACCAAATTCATCAGTTACAACCAACCGCCCCGTACCTCAAACTAGGCATTCAGGCTCCCCGAAACTGTCACCCCTGAGCCCACAGACGCCCCCAGAGGCGTGTCTTGCCCAGGGCAACTCCCTGACATCCCCAGGGCCTGCTAGCCCGAGTCTTGGGTCCTCCAGCTCCTCCCACTTGGCAGAGGAGACTCTCGGGCCTTGGAAGCGGAGGGCAAGCTTGATTTAAGAAACTATCACCAGTCCCGGGCTTCGCTTCCCCAAGCTGAAATGTTTTGACAAAAACCAGAGGAAGCGCTCTTGTAGACACCTAGCAGACACTGGTGGCATGCAGACACTGTGTACCCGCTCCTGATGCTACAGGCTGCGGGCACATCTCCTTACCCACGGCGAGTCCCACCAGGCGGTAGGGGAAGAAGCAGGAGGCCAGGAAGGCGGCCCAGAGCGCCACATACAGCTTCTGGGTGATCTCCGGCTGGACCCACATGAACAAGCTAGAAGGAGACGGGAGGCTCAGGCCGGGTGGGCGCTGCTGGGCCGGGGTTGGGGGCGAGGGACTTACTTCTTGATCTTTTCCAGGATGTCAGCCATCTTGCCGAAAAGGTTCTGCGTGAAGGAGAAACAGCGATTACAGCAGAACCCGGCCTGGGCTGTCGGTCACACCGCGACGCCAGGAGGGCCCCCAGGTCAGGCAGCCCTGAGGTCACCCAGAGCCCGGTGTCCTGCCCAGCTTCTCCTAGGCTGGGAGAGGCGCAGCTGTGGTCTAGGGCAGAGGTGACCGTGTTCACAGCAACAGCAGACCTAGGCCCGAGTCCTTCCAGGGGCTCCGCCCTGGTCCAGGCCCCAGCCCACCATCAGCAGAGGCTGAATCAGGAGGGTCCTTCCAGGGGCTC
>NW_022437063.1:3704169-3728330 GCF_009761245.1 Sapajus apella
GCCCTGGTCCAGGCCCCGCCCACCATCAGCAGAGGCTGAATCAGCAGGGTCCTTCCCCACCCACCAGAGTCGTTGTAATGGCCATGTAAGGGCAGGGTGACTACAGGTCAGCTGACAGTGGGTAAACTGGGCCTTCAGTGTCAGGGTTCAGCCCTCCCTGGCACCAGCTGAGGCCAGCGTAGACACGCCCCTGGCCAGCGCCTGTGGCCAGTGTAGACATGCCCCTGGCTGGTGCCCGTGGCAGTACCTGGGCTTTCTGGGCGACGTCCAGCACCAGCTGGAACTTCTCAGACACAGTCAAGTCTTCCTTTGGAGGTTCCTTCAGTCAAAGGGGAAAGAGAATTTTCCACTGAAATTTAGCAGTTCAGAGAAATGACTGACAGCACAGTAGGGCGCCCTCCCAGCCCCAGGGACTCTGCTGTCCCCACACAGCTCAGAGGGATGGTACGTCCCTTGGGGACCTGGTACCAGGAGGACACCCCTCTGGGCTGAGGGTGAAATCTCATCCTGTGTCCCTGACTTCAGGCACCCAACAGGAGCTGGGCAGAGCTGCCCCTGCAGTGGCTGAGCAGATTCTCCGACTCAGAGTTCACCTTCACAGCTGCCCTCCCTCACTTACAGGCAAGGAAACTGAGGCCCAGCCAATGGGAGTCCTGGTCCTGCTTGTCTCCCATTCATTAAGAGCCTCCCGAGGTTTCCTGGGTCCCAGCACTGGGCGGGCAATGGCCTGCCTCCTCCAGGCGCTTCCCCTGACCCCTTGTGCTCCACGCAAGAGACGGGCACTGAGATGTCCGACTAAGGGAGGCGTCGAGGCCTCCCTCCTGCCCATGTCGGGTGGTCCTGCCCCATGGGCCACGGTCTCCCTCTAGAGCAAACTTCTGTAAAGGGCCAGGTAGTGAATATTTTTGGCTTCCAGAGCCATGTGGTCTGTCAGCTACTCAACGGTAGTGCCAAAGCAGATGCAACAATGCGTAAATGAATGGGCGTGTCTATGTGCCAATAAAACTTTATTTACAAAGTCAGGCAGTGGGCCAGAGGTGGGTTTTTTGTTGTTGTTTTGTTTTTTTGAGACAGAGTCTTGCTCTGTTGCCTAGACTGGAGTGCAGGGGCGGGATCTCGGCTCACCGCAGCCTCCAAGAGGTGGACTCTTGAGTCTCAGATGTGACCAGGTCCACTTGTCCAGCTTATTGCTCACCACCCTACCTGGGGGGGATGTGGGGGCCACAGCGGCCCCTTGATGTCCCCCACCCTGCCATATCACATCCTTGCTGGGAAGCCTCAGCTAGGACAGGCCAGGGCCAGGCAATCTGCTCCTTGCACAGCAAACCTGGCCTAGTAAGGGGGCCGGGCTGCAGACTCCCTGGGCTCGGGGCTAGGCAGGGGCTGGCCTCCTTCCCTCCTCTTTGGGCCAGGGCAGGGCTCCCAAGAATGCCACACAGCCTCCTCCAGAGGCTTCCTGGAGCGGCGCCCACAGGCTGTGAGGCCTGATGTGATGGACACAGTCAAGAGACCCTGCGCCCTCCAGCGACCTACCACGGGCTCAGACACTTCCGGCACGATGCTCCACTGTATCCGCCAGCCCCTGGCGAACAGAAAACACACATACCTTTAAAACAGCGCCACCCAAGGCAGGGAATGGCATCAAATCTCCAGCCCTGCATGCCCAGCTGGGCTTGGAGGGAGTCCTTCTTTGCCTTTCTACGCTGCCCAATGGGGAGAAAAAGGCCCCTTGAAGCCCCCTGCTGTGAGGGCAGACAACTCCTGTCACCCCCAGCAGCCCCTTCCCTGGGGCCCTTCTGGCCACAGGGGACACACTGAAAAGTGGCCAGAGGTGTGGGGAGGGCAGCCCTTCAGCATCAGCCAGCTGGGGTGGCATCAGCAAGCGTCCGAGCTCATCCTGCCCAGTTCTGGATACCAACGACCGCTTCCAGAGTATTTAAGTGATTTCTACAAAAACATTTTCAAATGAGCCAACTGGGGCAGGCACAGAAAACCATCTAGAAACATGGTGCATAGAAGTGCAAACTTTTGAATGGCCAAGTCCAAGTAGAGAATCCCAGCTCCCCCCTCAGCCCTTGTGCAAGGCTGAGCTTCACTCCTGGGGGTAACCGCAGGCTAAGACAGGCCCAGCCATGCCAGGACTGGGGTCTGTCCCAGGCTGTGGGCTTCCAGAGCCCCCCTCAGCCTCCACAGGAAGAGGGTACTCAGAGGGGGTACAAGGAGTGACACAAGGGCCTGACTCAGGCCAGGGTTGACGTGTCGGTCACATGGGTGTGCTGTCTGCAGGAGGCTGAAACTCGTTCCCAGTCCAGCCTTCTAGCGGGTTGAGCTCTGCTGGCTTCACCCCCCCCACCCCCCGCCACTGAGGCCAAGGAGAAGTCCCTGTGACGTTCGGCGAGGTGCCGAACGGCCGTGCACTGGCTATGCTGGCTGCCCCAGGAAGGGGCTGCTGGGGGATCTGGGAACTTCCCACTACCATCTCTAGCAAACCAGGGAGGGGGCAGCCGCCCTGTCTGGGGGTCTCTGGAGGTTGTCAGGGGACCACCCCCGAAACATCCGTGCATGACATACCCAGCTGGGGTTACAGCTGTGTGAGATACAGGGAGACAGCACAGCCACACACAGGGTGGGAGAGTGGCCGGGGCAAACCGGCCCACCTACCTGGCGATGAGGTAATTGAGGGATAACCTCAGAATTGCTAGAAATAGGAACAATGGGATGGCCCAGCCGTGCCACACGGCATTCATGTACACCTGCGGGTGAGAGACGGGCGTCAGGCCCCCGACAGTGTGGTTCAGGATGAGGCGCATCCCTCCCACCTCCCCCAACCAGGCAGCCCCAGCGGGCAGACCAGGCCAACCTCCGGCTCTCCAGACACTCAGAGGGCCCGTCTGACGGGAAAGGTGGAGGAAGGGCTGCTTTCCTGGTTTAAGAGCAACAGGTGGAAGCGAGGTGTCACTCAGGGAGGTGGGAGGATAGAGAAGCATGTCCTGGGGTCAGAGGGCGGCAGCAAGTTCCACATGGGGGTCCCGCCTGCCCCGGGTGTGGCTCCCAGGCACCAGACTTGGGGCATCACCAGGACTCAGCCTGGCAGGGTGAGATGGCCAAGCACCGGCTGAGGACGAGCCAGGTCCATGCCTGGGGCCACCTTCAAGCCAGACACCATCTGTGCCCAGCATGGAGCCCGGGACATGGAGCAGAGGAGCAGACAGGGCAGGGCTGGAGGTGGGGCCTGAGGGCAGCGCCGGTCTGGGGCTCATCTCTTAGTGAAAAAGACGCGGCACAGGGGCCTCTGGGGCCCAGGTGGCAATGGCCTCCCATAGCAAAGCATCTGTGAGGGGTGGCGGGAGAAGAGGCCTTCCAGGGCCAGGGTGCAGCCGCTGCCCCAGCACCCATCCTTCATCTGTGAGTGTACAAAGTGCCCATGTCCCAGGTGGGCGGTAAGTGCCTGGGGCAGGCACAGGGCCACAGGCTTCAGGGACTTTCTGGAGAGCCTGACCCAGGCTGAGGCCATGTGGGGACCTCTCCCAAGGGGCCCACTTGGCAGGACAGAGCTGCCTTTGGGAGCACTGGATGGTGCCAAGCTGTGGACACCCCCTCTTTGGCCTGGAGGACCCAGCAACCAAGTGGGGAGCCTGTATCTTCCTCGTGCTGGAGGCATAGCCTCCACCCCAGGTCAGAGGGCTCCCCGGGAGGACCAAGTCTTGAGACACAGGTGGTGCGTCTCCTGTCCCACAGGGCAGTTCCAGGCATGGCGGCTGGCTCCCTTTCCCCAGGGCCCCAGCAATGCTGGCCCTGACGTCCTCCAATCCCTCAGGACTCATGGCGCACAGAGGCCGGGCTGGGTCCCCTTGTGCTGCCCTGCCCTTATCCGGTGCCCTGGGCCCAGGATCAAGTTCTCTGTGGCCCTCAGCAGCGCGGCCACCACACCACAGGGTGAGTGCCAAGAGGCCTTTCCCGAGGGGACTCTGGGGTCGGGGCCCTGCAGGCTAGTCCCAGGCCACGCCCCACATCTCTGGTCCTTGAAGCCACCCCCAGCTGGGCATTGGCATCACTGAACCCATTTTACAGCAGGAGAAATGAGCATGTCCCTGGGGCCTGGGGAAGCACCATGGGGGCTACCTCCCATCCCGGGACAGTGCCTGATCACGTGGCGAAGGCTGGCAGCACGTCTCCACCCACCCCACCCAGCCCCTGGAGGACCCACTCACGGTGAAGGCGATGGCAGACGTGTAGACGGAGTACCAGTCGGATAAGGCAGAGAGGTTCTTCACAAAGTTAGTGACAGGCTTGGCACCGCGCTCTGGGGACAGAGCAGACCGCAGTGGTCAGCACTGAGAGCAGGAGCCCCTAACAACATCTCCCAGGAGAGTCGGCTCGGCTCAGAATCCCAGAGTCCCCACTGCCAGGGCCCCCCAACACCGAGCAGCGTGGGCGCCATGCAGAGCTCTGGTACTCACTGAGACGCCTCATGTTTTCAGTCAACCTAAAAGAGAAGAGGAGATGGGAGCCAGGGTTAGCGCACCTACCGGCCCTGCGGTCCCCACTGCCCAGTTCCGCTGGCTCTGCAGGGGGCAGGGAGGATGTCTCAAGAGCCTGGGACCCCCTGAGCACACAGAACGGCCACGCACAGCGGCTCAGCACAGCAGGGTGTGCCAGGATGGCTCTCAGTGCCACGCCCTAAGCTGGCACTGGAAGGCAGGGGCAACTCGCCAATGAAATTGTCCCCTCGTCTCCCACCCAAGTCCCCAGAAGAGAAGACCTCAAGAGCAGGGCCTTTGCTAGCCTGGCTCCCCTGGGACCCCCAGGGCCTCTGAGTGCCTGGCAGGGGAGCCAAGGTTTACTGATCAGGCTCATGAGCCAAGGAAGGCCCCAGGCAGTGGGCAGAGCCCCCAAACCGCATCCCCACACAACGGTCACGATCCACAGCTGAGAGCAAAGTGGACGCACACAGCTCTGCTGCCCCTAAGTGGGCCTTGTGGGCCCCTGCCAGGCATGGCCCCCAGAAGGCTGGGCACAACAGACAGCTGTGCCAGGAGCTCTCGCAGATGGCTTTGGCCTATGGTGACAAAGGCTGGCCCACCCATTGAAGCTTCAGCCAGGTACCGGGGCCACGAAGGCACAGGCAGCCCAGGCTCGGCGACCCCCACCTGCGGGCGCTGAGGGGCTCCTCCGCCTCCACGGTGTTCTCCTCGGGCTGGAACCGGAAGTCCTCCACGTACTCCCCAAACCTCTCATAGAACCACTTCTGCAGGCGCGAGGACAGACCCTGGCTCCGGCGCTCTGCAGGGGGCAGCGGCCCAGTGAGGCACAGGGAACACTTGGGGGTGGGGCAGGGACATGAAGGGCCCTTATACAAGGGACTTTGAAGGCTCGGTCCTCTGAAGACACGAAGTACAAACCAATCAGCACAGAGCAGAGCTGCTCTGGCCATGAAGGCCTCACTGCGGGGTGGGGGGGTCTCTGTGCTTTTCACGCCCTGTCCCCAGCTCTCTGCCCACCCTGGGCTCTCGTCAGTGGGTAGCCTGTCCGTCCAGGCTGCAGCTGGACCCCTCAGCAGTCTGTATCAAATCCCCTTTCCACCTCCGGGCTGTCAGGAAGCGGCTGGAGGGGTCACTGCCCTGGCCCCGCATATCCTGAGCGTCAATGGACGGTGCGGTGGGAGGCTGTGTCCCGGGCTGGGGGTGCCTGGCAAGCACAGCCAACCCAGGGTGAGACACAGAGACGTCGTGCTGATGACCAGCACTGTCCACCAAAAGCCAAGACCTCTAGAAAGCGACTTCCATCACAGAAAACCAGAAGAATCCTTCGGAATGGGGGCTCAGGGAAGCAGGCGGGGCTCAGGGAAGCAGGCTGGTCCCTCCCTTCAGAAGGCCAAGGAGGAGCTGCCGGAAGCGGGTGCTGCCCTGCCACAGTTTGGGCCCTGGGACCAGAGAGCTGGTGGTCACCATACCTGGGGGGCTGCAGTCTCAGGGCAGTGGCTCAAGAGCCACAGGCCAAGGGGGCTGAGGTCTGTGTACCCTGAGGCCACCTGGGCAGGGAGGGTGGGGCCAGGGCAGGCTCCTGGGGCTTTTTCCGGCCCCCACAGCAGCCTGACAGTTTTTAAGCGGAGGGTACACGTGGGGTTGGAAAACTCATCCCAGCCATAAGCGAATCGGCCGGCTCTGTCCCACAGACTTTATTTACAGACTGAAATTTCAGGTTTATACAATGTTCTCTAGTCATGAAATGTAACCATTTAAACCTGTGAGGCCCGGGGGCAGGGCTGGAATTTGCCGACCCCCAGGTGCAGGGAAAGTGCCAGCTGCCTGCAGGGCGAGGGGCAAGATAAAGAACAGTCGCTCAGGGATGGAGGACGAGGAGAGGAAACAGGGCACACAGCCTCCCACTCCGCACCCGCAAGCCACCACGGCCCCACTGCCCACTTGGTCCCCTTCGGGAAGGCCGCCAGGGCAGCGGCAGTGACCAGCGTGGCTCTCACACTGCCATTCCACGGGGCAAGGCTGAAACAGCGAACGTGCATATTCCCCGAAGAATACACCGTCATGATTTGGTTGAGTGACTGGAAACTTGCAATGACGACTACGATGACTCACCACTCGCACAAGAGACACTAACCCAGTTCCGACGGGAGGAGACTCCCGGATGCCAGCGGGTGCCCGGGCACAGAACCAGCACCTGCCGCCCGCCCGCTGCTGAGGGTACCTGCTTCATTGTTAGCTTGGGCCTGCAGAACCAGCAGGTGACGCGCACCCGCCCGCCCGCCAGGGCGTACCTGCTCCATTGTTGGCCTGGGCCTGCCCTTTCGGGGGCTGCTGAGCCGTCTGCTCCTCGGTTCTTAGAAAGCAGGGGGAGAAGAGACAAGAGGTCTGTAAGTTCAAAGCTCCGTGCACGGTCAGGCTGCGCGAACCTCCAGGGCCCTGGTGACTGCACACCGCCCAGGAGCGCTCAGGGACAGCGGGGCTGTCTCCGGAGTCCCCACCGCTCAAACACGGGTTCCAAGCAGAGCCAGGCAAGCACAGAGTTGCCTTCCTAACAGGCACACATTTTGTTGCTAAACAACCACACAGTGGCTCTCAGCAGTCTTTTCATTCACTTTAACCCAGTTGCTCCTTTATCTTCAAGCTCAGAACACCCTCATGTCACCAACACGTCTGCTAATGAGAAGATACTGATCAACACACATGTATTTATTAGGCACCGCGCCAGGCCACAGGCTGGATGCTGCCTGCCAGCAGCCTGTGCCCAGTTCCTAGCTCAGCCTACTCCAAGACCTGCTGGGCTGGGCAGGCCACTAGATGGCCACCAGGGTCTGCTTCTGTCCCACACCCAGCCCCTCCAGCCAAGGCCCGTGAACAGGTGCAGCACAGAACCAGGCCAAGTGCTGTGTGGTTGCCCCCTGACCTTCCTAACTCAGGCTCTTGGTGGAGGGAGAGGGAGGGAGGAAGTTGGGGGAGGAGTGAACCCTGAGAAGAGAACAGAGGGCGGAGCACAGGGCAGGGCCAGGTAAGCAGACGTGGTTTTCAGGGGGCTTTGGATCCACAATGGAGAGAAGCTCTGCCGCTAACAAGTAGCCTTAAACCAAGGTGACAGAATTTTCTTAAAAACCAAAATAGAGGTTTGCATAAACAGAATTGCTGTGCTTTAATCCTGCAGCTTCAGAGCCTGTGGTGTGTGTGCATGTGTGCAGTATGTGCACACGTGTGTCTGCGTGTTTGTGTGTGCTCTCACACACCTACCCACCCTGGACAGACCACAGCCGCCCAGACCCACCCCAGATCTGCAGCAGGATGACAAGGAAAGAGGAGGTCACTCTGCCTGGGACTGCTCTTCCTTCACCCCTTCTCCACCAGGCTCCCAGAAGGTTCCTAAGTGCCGCCCCCATGTAAAGCAGGGGAGGGCCCTTCATGCTTCCAGGAGCTTCAGCTTCCACTTCCTGGGTCATAGCCTGCATGTTCCACTTCCTGGGTCACAGCCTGCATGTTCCTTTACTGTCCCCTCCCCACCTATTGCCAAGGCCAAGACTGGGCGAGACAGGGCTCCCTGCATCCTCATAGCTGACCCAGGCTGGGCACAGCTGCCACCAAGGGGCTTTGGTAAAAGATGAGGACCAGACCCTGGAGTGGGGCTGGTGGGGCAAAAGGACGGGAATCAGAACACAGGGAGCAGGGCCGAGGGGACAGCCTCAGGCCACCTTAGCCAGTGGGGGAGAAGCAGCGTCCCATGGGGGGATGGCACTGAGGTCATATGCCTGGGGACCACACCTGTCCCTGGGTCAGGTCTCTGTTGCACCTCTACATAATTAAATGTCATTTGAGCTTTGAGCTTCTGTGGATTTTCACAGAAGGTTCAGCATCAGGTACAGCACCTGCCGGGGCCCATGCACCCACTTCTGGTCTGGGAGGTTCTGCCAGGGCGGAATAGGAAAGTGAGGCCACTCCCTCCCCCACACGAGCTGGATCCCCCCACATGACCTCCTCCAGGGCACTCTGCAAGGTCATGCTGACCTGCAGGAGGCAGGCAGGGGAGAAGTGGGAGCAAGCCCATCGGATGCCCCGCCTTCCCACACACTAAACCTGAGGGTGTTGAAGGAAGCCGCCTCCTCAGGGCCAGCTAAGCTGCGACACTTGGAGTCCTAACGATGGTACTTGGCCCCTGGAGCCCTCGGAGTGGGCAGTCAGTGCTCAGCCAGGGTGAAGGTCATGGGGGCCACGGACAAAGGTGTGGTCAGTGGTGGTGGGAGGCCGAGGTGGGAGACACAGGGGGAGTCTGAGTGGGAAGGTAAGGGTAGGTTGAGTGCAGGCTAGGGGGAGGCTGAGAGTGGAGGCTGGGTAGAACCTGAGAGGGGAGGCTGAAGAACTAGATGTTGGTGGGGAGGCTGGGTGGAAACTGAGGGGGGAGGCTGAGAGCACGGAGGCTGAGGTGGAGGCCGAGGCAGGAGGCTGCTGGAGTGGAGGCTGAGTGGAAGGCCTGGGAGCCAGAGGTGAGTGGCCTGAGCTCCCTGACCTTATCCACCAGGCACCAGTTTAAACTTGTGCTGAAAGACACGGAGCCCCGTGGTGTTAGCGCTACAGGAGCGCACTGGCTTTGTAACCTGCGCTGGGGCCCTGGGTGCCCTGCTTCCTGCTGGCAGCACCGTGAGGCACAGGGCAGGGTGAGGAAGGAGGCCAGGAGTACTTGGGGGCCCCGCATGGGACCCACCACCAAGGGCACAGACGTCAGCTGTGAACGGGCCCTCTGGGAGCAGGGGCGGCACTGGCACTCCAGGACATGGAGTGGGGAGCTAGGATGGGGGAGCGGGGGCCACAGGGCACCCTGAGGGGCTGTAGTGTGGCTGGGGCAGACAGGGAGCATGGGAGCACACACAGGCAGTGCTGGGAGGGCAGGTCCTGGGAAGATCCTAAGAGGCTGGGCCGGCCCCCAGGGTGGGGTGCTAGGGCAGGATGCACAGAATGGGTCACCTGCAGGCCAGGAGGTGTCTCGGGGGCTCTGCAGGCCCCATGCCACGCCTCTCTTCAGTCGGCCTGGCCCCAGGCCTGGGGCTGGCAGGAGCACCTGCCCCAGGGTCCCCCTTTTCCAGACCACTGGAGCACAGGCAGGACCTATCCCTGGGCAGTCAGAGCCGGGCCCACCCTCACCCCCAGGCCTCTCCAGGGCTAAGGGTGACACTGCCGGGATGCTCTGGGTACAGCAGAGGCTGGAGGGGAGGTGGGGGCTGAGGAGGGCGCGGTACCTGGCCTTCAGCACCTCCTGCACCTTCTGCTCCAGCTCCATCCGCCGCTGCCGCTCCCGGTCCAGCTCCTGCCGCAGCATCTCTGCGTTGGTTTCTTCTCGAAGCTTCCGGAGCTCCTCCTCTGTGGGGAAGAGAATGGCCAGGTGACCATCGTTCATGTCCACGCAGGCCCTCTGACTCTGGGGTGCCTGACTCAGAAACAGCAGTGGGGTCTCTGCTCTGTGAGCGGACCTGAGCACCTGATCTTCCTCCAGGGTGCGGGGCGCTCACATGGCAGGGCGTGCACTGGTCCGCACCCAGCCCTTCCTCCTGGGCAGGAACTATTAACGGGGTTCCTCTTACATGACTGAGGCAAGAGCTGGGTGAAGCAAGGGTGTGAATCTCCTCACTGTCCTTCATAACGTTGAACACAGAACACAAAAGCCATTTCACCAAGTGCCGCCATGCCAAGGACACCTGTGGAGAGGTTGCTGACCGCACCCGGCCAGCCCACCACACCCACCCGGCACCTCCATGAGCTGGGCGAGGTTCTGGGACACATCAGCGGCACAGATGTGTGTCCTGGGCCAGCGGGGACAGCCCACAGCTCGAGCTGGCCAAGGAGCCTGAGAAGAGCACAGGGCGGGCCGGACACAGGGCTGCTGCAGGTAAGCCTCAGAAAAGGTGAGGTCTAAGTCAGACCTGGAGGGAATACAGCACGTTCCCGGAGACCCAGGGAAAGAGCATCCAGGCAGAGGGAGGAAGCAGGGTCAGAGGCCAGAGGTCGGAGAGACTGGAAGACTGAAGACGGAAGGGGCCAGGAGCCAGGGAGTGCAGGCAGCCTCTGGAAGTCAAGACACTTCCGCCACTTGAAGAGACAGGAGAGACAGGGGACTCTGCCTCTCTTCCGCTTCCTCTGTCCCATCCCTGCCTCCTCCTAAAACCAAGGGTGCTGGCTCACCGGAGGGCAAGTCTGAGGCCCTTGCTCCTCCCCCACTGTCCTGACCCCAGTAGCTTCCTTTCCTGTCCTGGACACCTCACCACATAACTTGGGGCCACAGGGCCAGGCCTAAGACTCCAAAATTGAGGCCAAGGGCAGTATGACAGCCTCAGACCCTGGTCCCTGCCAATATCCAGGAGCAGCCATGCAGAAACAGCAGGGGGCCGTGCCTAGGTCTGGAGCAGCCTGCGGTGGCCTGGGGTCACTGAACCCAGAAGCCAAATGTCAGTCAACCTTCCTGCCTGACAGCCACAGGCTCACAGTACCCAAGAGGGAAGAGACAGGTGCCCATATCTCACCAGCCCCACCCCCACTGGGGGTGCTGGTGGCTCACTGGATGCAGTTACTGACCAGTGAGAAAAGACTTGGATTTGCCAAGGGCCAGGATGCATTTGCTCAGTGTGGGTGTCTGGAGCTCTGCCTCACTCCCCCGCCTGCTGGCACTGGCCCTTCTCCAAATATGGTTTCCACGTCCTTCAGCATCCTGGACTCCAGAACCCCCAGGGCAGCTAAGCCCACCTGGAGAAGACCCTCCCTGTGGGGCCTGGGGGGCACTGGGCCTGTCCTCATGATCTGCCTGGTCTCGTCAGGCTGCTTCTCTCCAGAGCCGCCCTCCCCTCAGTCCTGAGAAGAAGCGTCAGGCCCTGGCACGGCTACATTTCTCCAGGGACCCAGGTCCCCAACCCGCCGATGTGGCCAGGTTCCACCACTGTGTGGGCCCGGGCTGGCCTCAGCCTGGCCCTGGAGCCCTTGGTGGGTAGGTCCATGCCCCAAGACAGGAAGACCCTGGGGACCCTTCCTCCAACAGGGGTCACTGCCCACCAGCACCCAGGAGAGCCTGGGCATCTTGGCCCATCTGAGACGGATGCCGCCCTCCCACCCCCACCCAGCCACCGCCCCGGGACCCAGTTCTCAGCCTGCTGCCCCTCCCTCGGTGTGCCTGGCAAACAGAAGTGGCTGAATCGAGGGTCGCTGGATAAACAAAGGAGGGAACCAGGCGCCCTGTCCGCAGTGTTTCTCCCCAGAGGGGAGCGTCCACCTGGCTCAGCTCCGAATTCAGAGCCAGCTGGGGAGGGTTCAGAGACAGCCATGGGGTGGCTCCTTCTCATGCCTCTGTCTTCATGTTGTGGCAGTGACTTTATCTCGTGGGAACACAGAGGTAAGATGCGTCACACTGGGCAGCGTCGCTCCCGGCCGGGCTCTTGGGTGGAGCAGGCCAAGGCCGGAGGGCTCTGGTACTTTCCCGGGCTCACTCTTGGCACCCACACACCACCTCCTCTGGTCTTGGCCTTTGCCCACGTGCCTCTCCATCCATAGGTCAGAGAGGCACTCAGGGCCCTCCCTGCATGGGTAACAGGAAACCACATTTTCCTAAATGGGGCTGCCCCCACACCCCTTCCTGGAGTCACTAAACCGTGACAGGGCGGCAGTCTCAGGCCAGGTTCCACGACGTGGCAGAGCAGTGGCCAAAGCCTGGCCCAAGGGGGCCAGTCCCAGCCCAGGGATGGATGCCGTGGAGGAGGACACGGAGCCCTCCTGGAGCCCAGCATGTCGTGGTGTGCCTGCCGTGTCACAAGCCTGGGTTCAGAGGTCACGGGGCCTCAGGCAGCCACCCCTCTTTCCACCCTGGACCTCCTGGGGTTGGGCTCTCTGCAGAGCCCAGACAAATGTGAACACCAGAGCCCTGCCATCCTCGCTGCTCAGAGCCTGATGACACCTGGCTCCCCAGTCGGCCGGCGGCACAGTCCCTTCAGCCTTGCGGACGGGGCTCCTCGGACAGTGGGGCGAGTCAGCCCATCCCAGCTTCCAGCAGAGCCAAGAGGCTTCCCACCTGTGCCCAGTGTCACTCCTGCCAGTACGAGGACACTAAGTAAACAAAACTGGCTGCAGTGGTGGAGCATTGATCTCTCGTGAGCTCTTCCCATCTCTGAGCAAATGGCTCCCTGTGAGGCCAAGCTGCTGTCTCTCCCGAGATGGGAATGATGGCCGCACGCCCCACGACGCCACCTCCCAGGACTGCCTCCCGCCCAGTGGTGACACATTCAGGTCAACTGCAGTGTGCCGAGCACAGCTGTATCTTTCCACAGGACAAAGGCGGCGCAAATCCCCCATCATCAATTTTTCTTTCTCTTCCCCGAGTAAGAAAAGAAACAGGAGGGCCGATTTCCTGCCCAGAGGAAAGCGCTGAGCTGGGCGTTCACGCATCTATGCCCCGAAAATCTGCGGCAGCTGCCAAGGTTCTGGGTCCCTTGGCCTCCGGCATGGGCCTCATCGTGCCCTGAGTAGCCACAGACACTGAGGACCCCGGGCCACCCGCGTCCACAGGCCTCCCTTGCCCCGCAGATCAGGGCCTGAGATGTCCTGCAGGGTGGGGTGGGGGCGAGGCCACATCCAGGACAGGCCACGGAGCCCCTTGGTGACCTCTGCACTTGTTTCCCGTGGCTGTTGTGAAAAATCACATAGCAGCTTAAAACAACACAAACACGTTCTCTTACAGTTCTGGTGGCAGAAGTCCAACCTGGGTCTCCCTAGGTCTCCAGCTCCCCAAAGACCCATTTCCCGCCTTTCCAGCTCCCCAAGTCCCCTGCACTCCTTGGCTCATGGCTCCTAGGGAGCAATGACATCACTGTGACCTCTGACCCCACCCTCACATGGCCACCTCTGACCTTCCTGCCACCTCCTTCTCGGGACCCTTTTGACTGTGTGACCCCAGATAATCCAGGACCATGTCCACCTCAGCGCTGTGACTCATCCTCAATTACAAGGTCCTTTCTGCCACAGGAGGCCACATGTGCAGGCTTGGGGGACACGGACGCTCTGTGGGGCCATGATTGTGCCAACAACGGTCTCCTTCGAGACAATCGAGTCGGGTGAAGGAGCCCCAGTGCCCAGGCAGGCTGGGAGCCCCTCTTCCTTCCACCTGGCATGGACTTTCCTGCCCCTAGCTGTCCCTGGGTCACACCACCACCGGAAGCCCTCCAGGAGTGAAGGGTCCCCAGTGGCCCCGAGCTCTGTCTTTTTCCCCCCCACCTCCTTGAGGCAGGAATGACACTGGGCACAGGTGGGAAGCCTCTTGGCTCTGCTGGAAGCTGGGACAGGCTAACTCGCCACGCTCTCCAAGGAGAGCAAGGCCGAGGGGACTGTGCCTCCTCCAGGAGGCGGAGAGGAGAGAGACACCTCCAGCTGTGCCCCCAAAGGCACCTGAAGCAGGATTCCCAAGTGCCACCACCGTGGCAGCCCCATCAGAAAAGTGCACAGTGAGTCTCTCTAAAGCCCCACAGAGAACAACACTGACAGAGGGGATGTTCCAGAGTCATCCATGCACCCCAGGAACGCGTGACCAAACACAGCACATCTTTTTTTTTTTTTTTTTTTGAGACGGAGTTTCGCTCTTGTTGCCCAGGCTGGAGTGCAATGGCGCGATCTCGGCTCACCGCAACCTCCGCCTCCTGGGTTCAGGCAATTCTCCTGCCTCAGCCTCCTGAGTAGCTGGGATTACAGGCACACACCACCATGCCCAGCTAATTTTTTGTATTTTTAGTAGAGACGGGGTTTCACCATGTTGACCAGGATGGTCTCGATCTCTTGACCTCGTGATCCACCCACCTCGGCCTCCCAAAGTGCTGGGATTACAGGCTTGAGCCACCGCGCCCGGCAACACAGCACATCTTAACAGCAGCACGGGGCGCCTGCTCTCCCGAGAGCCCCTACACCTGTCTCTGGCACAGACAAGTGCAAGACGTGTGTGAGCACAGAGTCCAGGCGGCAGCCACATGCACTGCAAGGGGATGGGAGGCTTCTCTGGGTGTGCGTGATACCATACCTGCCGGGGGCCAAGTCACAAGTGGAGACCCAAGGGTAGGAGCCATGGCCCAGGGCATCAGGCTACAAAGTCATGGCCCTACAGGGGCAGAGGAGCCACCACATCAGAGGCTACCGCTTGTGTGGATCCCGTGGCACTGTGTCCAGCCCAGCAAGCTGTGCCTCTTCCAGGGCCGAGTGACTGCTGTGACAGGCTGAGCACACAGCAGACCTCGTCACAGCAGCCACAGGATGGGAGGGAAGCCGGCAGGAGGCCAGAGGCCCAAAATGCCTGCCCAAGGAGTGAGTCGGACCCCTAGAACCCACGTTCCAAGGGAGCACCTGAAAAAAGAGAAATCTGTCCTTGCCTCGTGGGTTCTTATCCAGGGCCTGCTCCCCGATGCCCAGGAAAGCATGTTGGCCATCTCATCGTCAGGAAGGAACGCAAGGCGGCCTGGGTGCAGGGCACACAGGGAAACCAGGATGGCTACCCGATGGGCTGGGGCCTGCCCCCGTATCAACCCATCACAAGACCTGTCGGGCAGCAAAATATGTCAGGGCCAGGGAGAGACGGAAGGAGGCCTAGGGGACACTGTGTGCCCAGAGGGACCCTCAGACCCTCAGGCATGTAGCAGCCGGGGTCAAGCTCTAGCGTGAGGTTTAGGGACGCTCAGAAGGAAGAGCGGCTCCGGTCCTGAAGGCAGCAGGCGGCCCCGCCCATATCCAGACGGCACGGTTCCCTGCTCTCCAAGGAACGAAGCAGCATCAGCCACAGACAAGGAGCCCCCGAGACAGGACAAGAGCCTGGCGGAGTGACATACCGCACACAGAAACCTCCCACAGAGGCTAAAGGAAGTCCCAGCACAGCCAGGCTGGCTGCGCATCCACCTGCTCCAGCCTTCAGGCCTCCCCAGGGCCTGGAAGCAGACGGGCAGGGACGGCCACCTGACTGGGCACTCCGGGGCAGCCCCCAGGACGTTCTCTGATGAGTGAATGGCCACCCTGATTCAAGGGGAGGCGAAGGAGATGTGTCAGCTCAGGCCCACGCAGGCCCAGGCGGCGAGGCTGAGGCCCGGCCCTCCACCCAGCCTCGACGCCCAGCCCACAGGGAAGTTACTGGGAGGAAGGAAGGCAGCTCTGCGGCTATTTTTAAACCCGTAAAAGTAGATCTCTCAGGCAGGAGTACTCTTGGCACACGACTGATTCCACAGGCCCAGCCTCACCCAAAAATAAAAATCAAGTGATAATCTTTAAATAAAACTCCTTCCCACCAGGCCAGGGGCGCGAACTCAGAATCCACCCAGAAAGCTGCTCCCGGCCAGGCGAGGCCCCACCTGGCCACCTCTAACTTCAGACTCTCACCTGAACTCTCCCAGCCCAACGCAGCCCTGCTGCCATCACCACAGGAACTTTCTAGAAGACAGGCACGCCCTCCACTGAATCACCCGGCTGTAGGTTACACAGCAGAGCCCAGTCTACGGCTTCACCTTCGGCCACCAGCACAGAGGTGGCCCCTTCAAACTCTTCCTCCTGTGTCTCTCCCTGCTCGGGGAAAACAGATAATTCCAAGAAATGCTTGTTTTTATTCTGATGTTTGCCTGCATTTTCTCCCTGACGTTTATTTACTGCTGTGTCATCTACCACTATGTGCAGAGGGAACGTTTGCTGAACGATGAACTAACTGTCAACACTGTCTTGGCTGGTAACCAGGAAGCAGCAACCTTCCAAGCACGTCACATCCTGACGCCGTACGTAGGCTGCTGCGTACAGAGCTGGCCGACCACCGTTTTAGGTACATTTCAGGACACCTGTGCAGGATCTAAGGTAGGCAAATAATGTACCGACATTTTTACCACGTAAAAGAAACTAGGATCCCAGCCAGGGTTTTCACCCAGAGCAGCTGGTCTTCAGGAACCGATGCCTGCCTCTCCCCATGAGAGGCACGCGGCATCTGACAGCCTGTGGGCTGGACTCTGGGGCTCCGGCCCAGCCTGGAGCAGGAGACGCGTGTGCTCGACAGCACGTGCTGTCCCCACCCCCGCAACCTCCCTTTCCAACCAAGCACTCGGCACCCAGCAGCCAAACCCTCCGGGCCCCCGGTCCCTTCCCACAGCAACAGGCTCTCTGCCAAGCACCTGCTCCCTGCTAAGTGTGGGCTGGGGGCAATCAGGGACACTCCCCAACTCCACTTCCAGCCGGTGGCACTAGGCCCCAAGGCACTAGGAAGCAAAGGTGGCACAGACAAAACCGTGCCTGGGACCAAACACCAGACAGGATGGGAGCAAGGAGGTGTATCTGGAGCTCTGGGAGGTGGGCAGTGGGGCCTTAAAGGATGTGCAAAACGACATGCCTAGTGGAGGAAACAGCCTATTAGTCCATTTGTCTACCCATCCGTCCGTCTGTCCATTCGTCCATCCACTCACCTGTCTGTTCATCCACCCATCCATCCATTCATCCATTATTTACTCACCCATCTACCTAATCTACCCATTCGTTTGCCTTCTCATTGATCCATCCATCCATCCACCCACCCATCCATCCACCTACATATCCACTCACCCATCCATCTACCATCCCTTCTCCCATTCACCCCATCCATCCATCCACTCACCCATCCATCCACCATCCCTTCTCCCATTCACCCATCCATCCATCCACTCAGCCATCCATCCACCATCCCTTCTCCCATTCACCCATCCATCCATTCACTCACACATCCATCCATCTATCCACTCAGCCATCCATCCACCATCCCTTCTCCCATTCACCCATCCATCCATGCACTCACGCATCCATCCATCTRTCCACTCAGCCATCCATCCACCMTCCCTTCTCCCATTCACCCAACCATCCATCCACTCATGCGTCCATCTATCACCCACTTGTCTGTTCATCTACCCACCCATCCACCTATCATTCACCCACCCATTTACCTAATCTACCTATTCATTTGCCTACTCATTGATCCATCCATCCAATCACCCATCCAGCTACCCCACATGTCCATCCATCCACTCATCCACTTGCCCGTCCATTCATCCATCCACTCACCCATCTATCCAGCGATGCATCCATCCACCCACCCACCCACTCGTCCACCCATCTACCTATGCACTCACCCACACCCATCCATCCGTCTGTGTATACATACATACAGATATGTACTGAGCATCCAGCAGCTGCTAGGCTCTGGGCCCAAGCCCTTGGATACCACAGAGAAGCCGGCAGCTACCTTTACTCCCTCCCATATGAGTCCAGTTGGCAGAGGAGATGGACGTGACACATAAGGACCCCCTGACAGAGCTGGGACATCAGGACACGCCAAGTGCTGCACCAGTACTCTCCGTGTGCCACTACCTACAGATGAGGTGCAGAGGACAGGAAGCCATGCTGGCCCGGGGGATGTCTCACCCACTGCACACAGGACCTCGGCTGTGACGCCAGGGAGCTGGGATGTGTTCAGTAGGGCAGGACACAGCTGACTACAGAGGTCACAGAGATGGGCAGTGGGTCTCGACTTAACACTTCGCATGGAATTCAACTCTGGTACCATCCAAAGCACCTGTCAGATGATGATGCTGGGTCCAGGACGTGCAGCCATCACATAACACACAGGCAGGCATGTTCAGGCTCCCTCTCTGACTTCACCCCAGCCCCTGGGGGCAGCAGGGATGAGGCCCCCTGCTGGCAGGATCAGCGGTTTCTCCTCTGAGGTGTGAGCTCCAGGGATGGGACAGGCCAGGAACTTGGCGTGGTAGGGTCAGCTCACCTCTGTGCTCAAAGATCTGTCCTGGGCAAGGAGGGATCCCAGGGCCAAACATCCACAACGTGTAATTAAAGAGCAGGCAGATGTTCATGGGGCAATGGAAGTGATGGAGAAACAGGGACTGGGGGCCAATTTCATTTTTCCTGGGGAAATTCCATATAACACAGACATGCCACTGTAATCAGTGCTACCTGCCTTCATCTTCTGCTTGTCTGTTCCCTTCTGTAGGTCTGGGTCACCCACTCACAGTCATCACTTATTAAAGATGCCACTCGAGGGCAGAACCAGCCAACCCAGTGTCTGCCCTGGAAGTGTGATATGTTTTAGCTGTGTCCCCACCCAAATCTCATCTCGAATTCCCCTGTGTTGTTGGAGGGACCCGATGGGAAGTAACTGAAACACGGGGCAGGCCTCTCCTGCGCTGTTCTTGTGACAGTGAATGAGTCTCATGAGACCTGACGGTTTTAGAAGGAGGGTGGGGTTCCCCGCACAAGCTCTCTCTTTGCCTGCTGCCATCCATGTAAGATGTGACTGGCTCCTCCTTGACTTCTGCCATGATTGTGAGGCCTCCCCAGCCATGTGGAACTGTTAAGTCCATTAAACCTCTTTCTTTTGTAAAGTGCTCAGTCTTAGGTATGTCTTTATCAGCAGCAGGAAAACGGACTAATACAGAGTTTATCTTTTCACCACCAGAGAAACTGTAGGAGTGGAGTTTAAACGGCTTGAGTCAAGAACCACACCCACAGCCCAGGTCTGAAGGGGCAAGTCCAGAGACCTCAAGTCAACCCCACACCTAAGCCTGTCTCCAAAAGGCCTCAAATGGGCAGCCCCACCAGCAGGCAGCTGGCAGCTCCCCAGACCCTTCTGCTTCCAGAAGACTTCAATGGTAAGGAAGGTTTTCCTCACTCTGAATCATCCAGGACAGCCACCTAGAAACTTCCCTTCCCCTTCAGGACCCCTCCATTAAAGCTGTCCATTCAGAGGAAGCCCCTGCAGGCCTCCGGAAGCAGCTAGCCAACCCTCCTATCAGCTTTGTCAAGAAGACTCCCATGGGGTAAGGGCCAGCCACTCTCATCCCTGTATGTCAGGGCAGGAAAGGGAGCTTCCGGGAGCATCAGGGGCTCAGGAGGAAAAGGCGCCCTCTCTCCAAGTCACACTCTTGAGGAATCAGTGGCACTGCCCCTCTGAGTGCATCTGCCGGGAATCCACCCGTGTCTGGTGCTCTGAGAGCACCCATGCCCAGAGACGGGGATGGCAGCCTACCCTCCAGCGTGGCCAGGGAGGCATTTGCAGCCCTCCTCAGCAACACAAGACGACGAAAGGCAGTCATGGGAGGCGGTGGCTGCTACACAGCCTGGCAACCAGAGAGCCCCCAGGAAGAGAAGCCTCCTGGCCCCAAGGGTCCCCAGAAGCACTTTCCCTCCAAAATCCAAATTTGACACCACACTGCTCTGGGTAGGAGCTGCGTGTGCACCTTACCACCTGGAGAATCTCACATCCCAGATGCACGCTCATGCATGGCAACCGTGCTCAAAAAGCACCAGCAACCGACATGCATTTGGGGCTAAATCCAAATGCACGATGCTTTTCATTTATTTATGTGTTTCTTTAACAAATTTAGGCTCCTGCCTTCAGCCATGAGCCAAAATGCATTTCAACGTCACATTCTTCATTCTGTGTCGTTTCCTTACAGGAGCATTTGTACTCTTCAGTATTTAATCACCGGAGAAGGCTGCTGCACACTTGGGCCATTTCCTCTCCTCTGTGAAGAATAATACTCTGCTTTCTGAGAGAAAGCACTATAGATAATTGAATGGAATTTTAACATTGACCACTTAGCTGTTCTACAGGTCAGGGGCTGAGGTCCCAAACGGGTAAGTGCTCACAGCCACCCGTTAACCAGTGCCTGAGTAGAGAATTAGAAGCAAGGGTCCTGACTCCTGAAGACAGCTCTCCACGCCAGCACTCCCTCCTGCAGGTCAGGAGAGGTGGGGACGGCCACGGCAGCACACAGAGGTTGGCTTAGTGACAACTGGAATAGGTCTGCGAGTCCCCAGATTACACAGTGTCCTTTCTCACATTCTGTAACCTTCTGGGACTGAGATGGGAGTGAGAATGGGAGAAGGCACAGTTCTGCTGGGCAAACTCCAACTAATCTGCAATTAATCCCTCCATTCACCAAGCTCCCACTATACCCAAGACATCATGCTTGGGGTATAAAAATAAGCTCATCCTGTATCCTCCAGGTGCAGACAGCCTGGTCAGTGCTACCTGTAACTACTAACATCCTGTACCGCTGGAGACGGTACAACTATCCATCAACAGAAAACAAGTGAGGCCAGGCGCAGTGGCTCACACCTGTAATAAACTTTGGGAGGCTGAGGCAGGTGGATGGCTTGAGTCCAGGGGTTCAGGATCAGCCTGGGCAACACGGTGAAACCCTGTCTCCACATAGAAAAAACAAAAAACAAACCAGGTGTGGTGGCATGTGCCTATAGTCCCTGCTACTCAGGAGGCTGAGGTGGGAGGATTGCTTGAGCCTGGGAGGTCGAGGCTGCAGTGAGCCAAGATCATGCTACTGCATTCCAGCCTGAGTGACAGAATGAGACCTTGTCTCAAACACAAACCAAGTAAAAAACAAAACAGGGAACAAGTGACAAGTGGATGAAGCCATGCTACAGTCATGCTGTGGACACAGGTATAACCCAGAACAGGGACAGATGTGACCCGGAATGGGGACATGTGCAACCAGAGTGGGGACAGGTGTAATCCGGAAGGGGAACAGGTATAATGTGGAACACGGACAAGCGTAATCTCGAGTAGGGACAGGTGTAACCCTGAACAGGGTCAGGTGTAACCCAGAACAGAGGCAGATGTGACACAGAACAGAGATAGGTGTGACATGGAACAGGAACAGGTGTAATCTGGAATGGGGACAGGTGTAACCCAGAACAGGGACAGGTGTGACATGGAACAGAGACAGGTGTGACAAGGAACAGGGACAGGTGTGACACGGAACAGGGATATCTCTGTGTACCATTTTGGAGTGACCTACAGGATATAATGTGAGTCTGCAGAAAGTGTGAGCATCCTAACATTTATCTAAGCAGGAAGGTAAGAACCAATACACATGCCCATGTTTATAAAAATTTCAGTGGAAGAATAATGTAAAATTAGAAGAAAACTGGTTATCTACAGGGGAGGAGAGGAAACGGGGGCAGGGTGCAAGGAGAGAAACTCAACTTCTCTGACTACACCTTGACTTTGGAACCATGGAAACAATTTTAGATAGCTATACGAACAAATTTAATTTAAAAAAATTAAATTACGCCATGCATAACAGGAAAAAATTGCATCAAGTACCTGCCGATGTGATGCTAAGAACACACCATCATGTCTGTGGTACCCGGACATAACTGCATGACCTGAGTCTCTCCATGAGGAAACAGGACCAACCCAAATTGAAGACAGACTGCCAAATAACTGACCTGTGCTCTTCAAAAACATCAGTATCAGGAAACAAAGAACTACTGTTCCAGGTGAAAGGAGATGAAAGAGGCATGAAACTCATGCAACTCAGGACTCAGAACTGTCTTTTGCTACAAAGGACATTACTAGACATTAGTGCAGTGGGAATAAGGTCTCAGACCAGATACTAGCATTGTAACAATGTTCATTTCCTGATTTTGATCATTGCCCTGTAGTTAGATAAGAGAATATCCTTGCTTTTAGGAAATGCAACAAAAGCATTTGGCACTCAGGAGCATTGTGTCTGCAACTGACCATCAAGCACCTCAGGAAAAAAGAATACAAGGATGGATAAATGGATGCATGGATGGATGGACAAAGGGATGGATGGACGGATGGATGGATGAAGGGATGAAGGGATGGATGGATGGATGGATGGATGGATGGATGGATGGATAAAGGGATGGATGAATGGATGGACAGATGAAGGGATGGATAAATGGATCCATGGATGGATAAATGGATGGATGGATAGATAAGAGACGAATGTGGTAAAATATTATCCTTTGGGGAATAACTGCATGAAAAATACACAATAATTCTTTATTTTCGCAATTATTTTCGTAACTTTTCTGGAAGTCTGAAGTCATGTCAAAATTTTAAAAGAAAAGCAAAAAAGTCATCTCTAGAAATCTAAGGTGAAAAGAGATAATGAACTCACCTCCGTACTGATTTGATAACACAGCCACAAAGGAAGGGAAAAGTCCTGTGAGCGACTGTCAGACACCATAACCTGTGCCTTTCTAGTGGGACATCCCAAAGGACGAAAGAACTAGGGGCAAATACAGACTGTGTTTAGTGATCCTGTGGTGTTTGATTTTGAGACTGTGTGTATTATCAAGGGGCAAAACAAATGAGTCATGCTCATGATGATCGCTGAGAACCAGGATTTCATCAAGAGAAAGATACAATAAAAGTCCAATTAGATTACACAGACACTTAGGAGTCCTGGGTGTGAATTCCAGCAGAATTGTGTGTATGAACTCCTGAGGTCCAAGCCCTGTCCGCGAGAAGGTCCAGACACCACAGCTCACCAGCGGCCATCAGTGACCCAGGATTCTCAGAGTGTGTTGATGTCAGTTTCCACCAAAAGGAACCAGGGCTTTACTTCAGAAATGGTCAATTCCAGGACTGGGGCAGGAAACGCTGGTGATGAACGTGGGATATCTTGTCACACTGAGAGGCGAGTAATCTCTCAGAGACAACTGGGTTGTGACAAAAAAGACTCTCAAAGCCAACGGAAAGAGGCCCAGAGGTAGAACTATTTGAGCACCAACCAGATACTACCCAGAATGATCAGAACACGCCAAATATGTTTAAATTCACCATCTCATGAGAAAACCAAAAAAACACCACAAAAGGCCAACACCCTCGCTGGCGGATACTCTCAAGAGAATGCAACTCATTATTCTGAAAACTGGAAAACGGGGGGAGTCCACGTGTGCACCCTGCCCTTCATCTGTGAATGACTCCTCAGCGTCGTCAAACAGCGGGCAAAGAGAAGTTTGTTTTTTGGAAATGTGTCAGCTAACAAATGGAGAAAGAATGGCGGAGGCAGAAAAAGACCACTCTGCAGCCTCTAATGAAACAACGGCTCTGAGCAATAATCATCAAAGCCACATTAAACAGAGACCACCTTGTGGAAGCACACAGTACCGCCAACAGGGGGACCGTCCCCTGAGGGACAGCCAACCATGCCACGACCGGGAAGCACAGGGTGTGACCAAGGACCATGTGAGGCCACCTTCAGCAGAGTCCAGGGCAGGGACTGTCCAGCAGGTGACCTGGTCTACCAAGGACAAAAAACATGACGTGCAGAGAACCTGCAAGGTCAAGACCGGAGAGAGACTCCACCAAGCACAACGCACCAACCTCATCAGACTGTTCATTCAGAGAGAGCTGCAAAGCAATCATGAGACCTCGACAGGGAAATTATTTATTTATTTACTTACTTACTTACTTAGAGATGGGGCTGGGCGCGGTGGCTCACACCTGTAATCCCAGCTCTTTGGGAGGCTGATGCAGGCAGATCACCAAGATCACCTGAGGTCAATAGTTCAAGACCAGCCTGGCCAACATGGTGAAAGCCCGTCTCTACTAAAAATACAAAAATTGGCCAGGCGTGGTGGTGCATGCCTGTAATCCCAGCTACTCAGGAGGCTGAGACCAGAGAATCAATTGAACCCAGCAGGCAGAGGTTACAGTGAACTGAGATAGCATCACTGAACTCCAGCCTGGGCAACACAGTGAGACTGTATCTCAAAAATAAATAAATAAATTGGCCGGGCGTGGTGGCTCACGCCTGTAATACAAGAACTTTGGAGGCCAAGGCGGGCGGATCACCTGAGGTCGGG
>NW_022437063.1:3728430-3729027 GCF_009761245.1 Sapajus apella
ATTAGACTTGTGGCTTTTGTTTTTAAAACACACTGAGCTACCCACTGAAATATTTACAGCTGAAATGAGAGGATGCTGGCTGGGATTTGCTCCAAAACATTGGAGGGGCTGTAGGGAGAGGGCACGCTGGGGAAGCCAGCCTGGTCCAGAAGCTTGCTGAGGCTGACGGTAGGTTTCAACCAGGCAGAGCCACGACACTCTTTGCTCCATTTCTGGATACATTTGAAATTTTCCATAATTAAAAAATAATGCCTGTGCTCACCACCCCACAGGTTGTCAGAGTTGAACCCAACACTTTTACTTCACGAGCTACCAAGGGGTAAAAGGAGATGCTCCTTTGGAAAATGCTGAGGACAGAGTCACAAGTGCTGGTCCAGGGACGCCAGCAGCCCTGCTCCGTGACCAGGTGGCCTCTTTTCCTCCAGGATCTGCTGGGCCCCAGAGAGGCAGCCCTGTGGGTTCTGCTGTCTCCATTTTGGAACTCTGTGTCAACAAAGTCTCAAAGTGAATGTGAATGGACAGGCGTCCCTCGGCCCGGCATGCCGGCTCACCTCTCCTCCTAAAGCTTCCCGGGCCCCAGCAGAGGCGCCCTGCTGA
>NW_022437063.1:3734027-3763315 GCF_009761245.1 Sapajus apella
GCACAGGCCCAGGTGGACAGCTGACCAAAGGCCAGCCCCTGCTGCCACCGCTCAGGGAGAGCCTGGCCTCTCCATTCTCAGAGACCCATCAACTCCAGCGGAGCCACCACTGCAGGAGGTCAAGCTGGTGAGGTCACAGGTGGCAGGTCACCAGAACAGTCATCAGGAGGACCAAAGCCCATCAGGAGCCCATGCAGCCCAGCCCCTCTCTGCCCAGGCTGGCTCTATGCAACCTAAGACTCGTGGGGAGACAGAGTCACTCCACAGCACAGCCGCAGTGTCACCAGAGCTGTCCTCAGAACCACTGGTGTCCAGTCCTCAGGGGCCTGAGAAAGCTGTCAGAGTACAGATGGACATACACATGTGCACACACACTGTTAACTACCACTGCACACGGGAACACACACGCACACACAGGGTTAACCGCCGCTGCACACGGGAATGCACATGCACCTACAGGGTTAACCGCCACTGCACACGGGAATGCACATGCACATACAGGGTTAACCGCTGCTGCACATGGAAATGCACATGCACGCACGCGCACGCGCACACACACACACACACACACAGGGTTAACTACCACTGGACACACACACAGGGTTAACCACCACTGCACACAGACACACACACGCACACGCAGGGTTAACCACCACTGCATATGGACACATACATGCACACACACGGTTAACCACTGCCACACATGCACATACACACACAGGATTACTACTGCTGCACACACACATACACACACACAGGGTTAACCACCACTGCACACGGGCATGCACATGCACACACAGGGATAACTGCCGCCACACACAGGCACACATATGCACACACAGGGTTAACTACCACTGGACAAACACACACACACACACAGAGGGTTAACCACCGCTGCACATGGACACACACATGGACACACAGGATTAACCACTGCCACGCACTCACGTGCACACACACCAATGTGCGTGCATACACGCACACGCACACAGGTTAATTACCACTACACATGCACACACAGTATTTACTGCTGCACACATGCACACACATGCACACACAGGGTTAACCGCCACACATGGGCACACACATGCTTAATTACCACCACACATACACGTACGTGCACACAGGGTTAACGACTGCTGCACACGCACACACAGGGTTAACCACCACTGCACATGTGCAGCACACACAGGGTTAACTACTACTTCACATGCACACACGTGCACATAGGGTTAACTACTGCTGCACACGCACACTGGGTTAACTACCACTGCACACACACACACACAGGGTTAACTACCACTGCACATACACACACAGTTTACTACCATGGTCAACTACTCACACACATGCATATACAGAGTTCACCACCACTGTACTCACACACACACACCGTTACCCATGGCCACACAAACATGAGCACACAGTTAACTATGCAGCACACACACAGTCCAGTGCCATACACACACAGGCTCACTACCGTGCTCTGGCCTGATGCCAGGAGAACCCACAAGCCCACGTTGACTGGCCTTGGACCCTCGAGCATCAGGTGAGTGCACAGACATGACAGCACTGGTAACCAGGGACAGGACACCAAGGTGACAGCCCTTCCAGCAAAGGCACCGGCCGTCTGGTCCAGAGCGTCGAAGACACCCCACCTGGGCAGGACACCCGGAAGGGAGTGACCTGCCCGCCCCGCTCCTAAGCCCCCGCCCGTCATGACTAGGGGCTCCGTGTAGTTCAGAAGTGACTGGCTCTGGACATACAGCAGTGAAGCTTTTTCCCTAATCTTTTTCCCATAACACAAATTCCACCAGCTGTGTCGGCTCTGAAAACCACACGCAGCGGGGTCACTGGCATGAACTTTGGGACTCATCTGCCTGGTGCTGTCTTACTGGTAAGTGACCCCTTACTATTTAGATGTCACCTCACAGCAGGGTGACTTCACTGAACACTCTGTGCCTCAGTTTCCACATCTGTACAACAGGGAGGACACGGGTGGGGAGGGAGGCTCAGGAGCGCTAAACCATGTGGGGCCGAGCCAGCGAGCCCTCCTGTTAAGAATCTCTGCCATTCTCACTACTGCAGAGCCCAAAGCCCTGTCCAAGGCCCGTGGATGTGAGAGCCCACGGCCCCATCTCCCTTCTGGACACACAAACCAACCAGAACAAACTAAGATTTCAGAGTCCTTCCAAAAGCTCTGAAAATGTCTGAGCCACCCATTGGGAATGGAAGGGACACATTTCCTAAAATCATTACAATTTTCTTGGAACAGTTTACTCCTTTTCCACTGAGACTCTCCTTTACCCCACCAGGAAAGGGCCCCCACATCCCCAGCCCTCTGGAGCAGTCTTGAGTGCTGGCTTAGCAGAGCCGCAATGGAGGCTCAAATGCAGAAGCAGAGGCCTTGCCAGGACGAGCCACGCCAGAGCCACAGCTGCCCAGGGCTCGCGTCCAGCCAGCATGGGTGTCCATCAGTCCTGGCTCCTGGGCAAGACAACATCGCCCACCTCAGCCACCCGCCCCACCTTGTCCCACCCCTCCAAGCGCTTTCTGGTACTCACGTAAGAAGTGTTTTTCCAATAAGGCAATTTCCAGGTGACCTTTGATCTCATTCAGTCGATCATACTCTGTCCGGTTAAAGTCCTGGACTCCTGTGGCCATGATGAGGGTCCCTGGACCAGCCTAGAAGAAAAATACCAACAGCTCAGAGGGGCCACCTGTGGCACCCTGTGTCTCCACCACTTGGTTCCCCCAGATGTGCCCAGGGTCCCCAGGATGGCAGAGGTGGCATCTGAAAGGGAGCAGCAGCTGCAGCCTCTGGACACACAACGGTCAGATGGGGTGATGGTGCCCCCAGCATAAGACCTGCGTCTGCCCACCCAGCCTCCTCTGTTGGGGGCAGGGATATCTCAGACAACGTGGATATCCTCAGAGGCCCTGTAACGCTGACTCTAAGAAATATCTTAAGAATTAAAACTGGATGAGTGGCGCTGTCTCTTGATGGTTGTGCTCCTGACCTCGGGCTGCAGAGGGAAGAAAACCCCGGAACTGTGCTGGCCCCATGTGTCCGGCTGGCCGTGCCAGAACCAGCCCTCCCACCTGAGCGGAGCCTGGGGGCGCCTCCAGGGCCAGGCTGAGTAGGTCGGAGAGACTGGCCCACGGGCAGAAGGGTCTGCGGAACTGAGGTAAGCAAACGCCAAACAGGGGCCTCCTCTGTCTGCTTCCCGAAAACCCCCGCTCACCACCCCAGCGAGCCAGGATGGGCTCGGGTTACAGGCCACCGCTGCCTGATGCCTGGAGCTCAGCAGCTGGGCACAGGCAGCTGCTCCACATCTTGCTGACGGGACAGAAAGCAGAAGCCGTGCCTGGCACAGCCAAGCCTGCCTGGGCCCCACACTGCACACCACACAGTCACCCTCCACGATGTATCCTGCCAGGGACCTGGTGAGGGACAGCACATGAGTGAGTGCCCCAGCACAGGATGGCAGGGACCCGACTTCTCCACCTGGGTCCCCAGACCTCCTCCTCCAGGGCGAGGTAACGCATGTGTGGCTTGGACGAGACCACGTGGAGCAGCACGGCAATGGCTCCTTGGACGTGAATCACCCACGCTGTGGCCACAGCCCAGGAAGAAGGCGCCGGCTTCGGAAACCAGAGGCTTCTGGGCTGGCTGTGGCTGCCCCGCTCTGGGTGCCCGACCTCCCACACTTGCAGCTACTCTGGCTGCTGGGGCATGAGTTCTGGGGGCGGGGGGTGGGTGGAGGCAGGGTGATTCCATCTGTCCTGCCCACTGGAAGGGCCCGTGGGTGCTGCTTGGGGTCCGTCCCGGCACTGACAGATGAGGAGCATCCCCCTGATGGGCCGCCTGTTCTGGGAGGGAGGCCAGCGGAGCCAGGTGCTGGGAGCTGGGATCCCACAAGCACCCGTCCAGGAGGACAGAAGCTCCAAGAGTCCAAAGCAGGTCACGCAACCCCACGTGCGCTCCAGCTGACACAGCAGCGGACCTTGGCCTGGGGCTCCATGCTGACCCCAGAAACTCACGATGCAGGTACCACCTGCCTAGGACCTCAGCTGGGGCCCCAGGACAGACCCCGGGGCTAAACATCTCCGTGAAGGTGGCTCTGACACAGCCAGCCTGGAAAAGGTCCACCAGGGTGGGCAGGGGCCTGGGTGCGCCACATGCAGCTCGGAGGATGCCCTGCAGAGCCTGAGGCTGGAACCCCTACACATCTGGGCTGCTGAGCTCCAGTCCTCGCCTTTCAGACACAGACCCTGATGTGTTTCAGACAGAATGAGAACGTGCCTGGGACCTGCGCCAGGGTCTGCCAGTGCCAGATCATGAGGTCAGGAGTTCAAGACCAGCCTGGCCAATATAGTGAAACCCTGTCCCTACCAGAAATATTTTAAAAATTAGCCGGGTGTGGTGGCCCACGCCTGTAATCCCAGCTATTCATGAGGCTGAGGCAGGAGAATCCCTTGAACCTGGAAGGCGGAGGTTGCAGGGAGCTGAGACCACGCCACTGCACTCCAGCCTGGGTGACAGAGTGAGACTCCATCTCAAAAAAATGAAATAAAATAAAAATAAAACCAACCCTCAAGGCCTCTGTGCCTGAGCCCAGATTTCAGGATGTTTCTGGGAGGCTGCACAGCTAAGAAAGGGTGATGACAGGGGCTCAGAAGGGGCAGGGCAGGGCAGTCCTGCACACTCCCCCCTCTCCCGCCCTGGGGGCCGCGTGAGCCTGGCCTGGAGCAGCATCTACATGCTACAGGAATGAGGCTTCACAAAAGGGCCCTGGAACCAGGAGGAGGGTTTAGCGGATCGGTATTCACGGTCATGAGTAATGGCAACTCCCTGCGAGCCAGCCACAAGCCAGATGCCAGCCACACGTTTCACTTATTATCTCATTTAATCCTTACAGCAGGCCTGGGGGTCGACGAGACTGCCGTCCCCCTTAAAGCTGAGGCAGTGAGGCTCAGGTCCAGGTTAAACAGCTAAAGGGCTTGGTTTGGTCTGTGTGGTCAGTGCCCGACTGTGTTTAGCGCTGCGCCCTGGGCGCGGCCCTGCTTGCCCACGCTGGGAATCTCCTGGGATTCCAGATGTCCGAGTCCCTGCAGTGTCTTCCCCTTGCAGCCCCTCACAGCCTCGAGGAAAGGAGGCCCCAGTCCGCAGGCTGACCTTGCCCTGACCTCTGTAGCATTTGCCCCTCCTTGACAGCAGACCAAGGGGCCCCCTCCCAACTCAACACGCCCCCTCAAGCCCCCTTGTGCCTTGTGGACCACTACCTGCCCAGCAGAGCTGGTCCAGATCCCGGCCTCTCCTGTGACCCCAGCAATCCCACCAGCACCATATCCTCTGACACTCCCAGGAGCCACGTTCTCCAGGCTACCCATTAGACAACCAGCCTGGAGCAGCCAGCTCTGACACTGCCCTCCCCTGCAGGGGTTCCTGATGCCCCCACATCCAGATGTTCTTCCCCAGGTGAAGACCTCACCATCCTGCAGCTGTGTCTCCGGCTGCTCCAACCAGACCAATACCTGCATCTCTGCACCTGCCCCTTACTCCAGCCTTCTAGCGCACTCGGCAGCCACGTCAGGGACCACAGCACCCCAGGGGAAAGGCTCTCCTCTCTAATAGCCTTGCAAGCAAAGCCATCCAAACAGTACACCAAATCAAAGTCCCAGAATAAACATCCATGAGCTCCCCTAATCCCTCCTCTCAACAGGAGTCCAGGGCTGGACCAACATCCCCCTGATGGGCGCAGAAGCCAGGCCTAGTCCTGGAGGCACATCGCCACCACAGAGTCACCTCCCTCCCAAACCTCGCCTTCCACCTGCCACACAGCACAAGGCCCCAGCACTGCTCACTGTCAGAACCTTCTGGCAGCCCAGTGCCACTGCACCACTGGCTCCATGCCGAGACCACCTCCTGCAGGCCAGGCTGGTCGTGGACCATCCCAGGGAGGGGCGGCACCAGGTACCAGTTCCCGAACTCCTCCGTGACAGCATCTGTGATCTGCACCGAAACGCCATGGCGGGTACTGCTGGACCACGTGGCCTGCCAAGGCCTCAGGGCTGGTAAACAGCTGGGTATAAGCCCTGGAGGCCGGGCCCTACAGACCCTCTGCACCACCCACTCCTCCCATGCCAGCCCCACCCACCCCTAAGACGCCACGCACACACCCAAGCGGGAAGGCCTCTACCTGGTCAGTACCTGGGGCAGGGCAGATGGACGGCAGAGAGGGAGCCGGGACACAGCCCTGCTCTGGTCTTTGTGTGGGATCCCCTCACCCACCCCTCCTTGTTGAGCTTGGAACCATGTGTGTGTTGGGGGGGAGATTTCTGTTCCCAAGACAACCACCATATGCTCAGCACAAACACCACCCTCGGAGAACCGTGACCCACGCCCTCCATGCCAGCCCCAGCCAGAGGCAGATGAGACACAGCTCTCCAGCTCTGCAGGGCAGGCCCCTGCCGCTCTACCACATGACCTGCTTGAGGGCAGACACCCCAGGCCAGCAGCTGGGGGATGAATCAGCCTTCGCCTGGGGATGGCCGATCCCGGCAGGCGGGGCACCCCCCACTCTATAGCGATGCCCCAGGAAGCCAGGTGGCAATAAATTATTAATTCCTGCCAAGAGCAATGCACAGTCACCATCCTGTTATAAAGCACTAGTAACGGGAGGGGCCGGGGAGGCTGGTGCTCCCAGCCCATACCCGGGAAGAAGACCTGGCTCGGGGCTGGGAGAGGAAACCACCGGACACCAAACGTGGTGTGTGCACACTGGACAGGAGCCAGAGGCCACAGCGGCCAGAGGAGGGGCCACAGGGAGCCAATCCCACCTCACCACGCCCCAACCTGCACCCCAACCAAATGCAAGTTTCCGGAAGGCAGGCCCCACGCCCGCCTGGCTCCCACCCGGGCCCCAGGGCCTAGCTGAGGTGCTCCATGGGCATTTGCTGTCCCCCCAGCTGCCACAGACGCAGCCCTGACTCCGCATGGCTGAGAAGGGCCCAGCCTGGGCTCAGCCAGCTTTGCGGGCGGGGACGTGCTCCCTGGCTCAGCCAGAAGACAAGCCAGCACCAGCCGCTTCCAAACGGTGTCTGCCCTGCCGTATCTGCCTGTCAACGTTCCCAGGCCAGGCCAAGGCTTCCGCATCACATGTGTGTGAAACGTCTGCCGCCCACCCAGAAAAGCCAATGAGGAAAACCAATCCAGCCACTGATCAGCCCTTGGAACAGAGGAGGCTCAGCCTGGCAGCATCCCAGCCCCATGAGGTCTGCAGGGGTCGGGGGTCAGGTGAGACGGAGTCAGGCCCAGTCTGTCTCTGACCAGCACAGGCAGGACATGAATCTGTCCATGAGTCCACGCTCGGCCCGGCCACAGAGGACGGAGACGACACCCCGGCCCACACCAGGGGACGAGGACAGGTACTCACAGGGTCCCTCAGCTCCTCGCTGTCCCGGGGCGAGGTCCGCGGTACCTTCAGGGGGATTTCATCGCTGCATTCGGTGTCTGAGGCGTTTGGAGACTCCGCTAGATCAAGGAAGTCATCTCTCTTGTGACCTCTGAACCTGATTTTGTCCAACCTCCTTAGCATGTTCAGCACTGAGCTCCTCTGCTTCACCCTAACATGACGCTCGGGGTCCCTGCAAGAGAGGGGGCACGGTCACTCGCCCGCTTGCCACTCTCCCTCCCACACGCACCCCCAACCCCACAACCCAGCTCCCACGCGAAGGGCACGGAAAAACCCTGACCCACAGACCACCGCCCTGCACCACCAGGTGGGGCCCTCGGCCACCCCACCCAGCCCAGCCTGGTCAGCGCTGAGCTGCGTCCTCGCCTCCCACCAGGCAGGACCCCCGGCTCCCAGCAGAAGGAAGCCAACGTTCTCAGCCCTGCTCAGCGAGGTAGCGTGCAGGCTCAAGGAAGGAACCCTGCTCTGGAAGAAGGAAGGAGGGCCAGCCAGGCTGAAAAGTTGCCTAACAAACCATCAAGAACATGGTCAACGTGACGGCCAAGCACTCCGCCAGAATGGCAGCCATGCCTGGAAGCCACCAGATGCATGCACTGGGGATGCCTCAATTGATTCTCTCCTGGACCTAGGGGACCTTGACTCGTGTCCTGCCCGCTCCATCTGGCCCTGGCTCCCAGGACTCCGCCCACGCTGCTCCCTCTGCCTAAAGCGTGTTTCTACTCGCCATGCAGCCAGGCTGGTACTCTGAGACACGTTAGATCTCACACCTCCCAGAGACAGCAGGGTCAGGGACCTGGGGCTGGCTGTGCCTCCTCCTCCGATCAGCACAGAGGCCTGGTCACACTGAGGTACAAGTCACTGTGTGCTGCACGGACACGCATGATTCACACACACCCTCGTGCCTAAGGATGGATGCGCCATGGGGTGCCTGCTCCCCACATCTCTGCCCCAACTGGGCCAGCAACACCAAGGCACCCCCCAAATCCTGGGGGCCAGGATCAGTGGCCCACAGGAGGAGCCAGCCAGGCAGGGAGAGGCCACCCCAGCCCCAGCCCCAGCCCCATCACCAGCTCCACGGCCTGGATGCCTCTCCCAAAAGCCCCTGTCCCCGACTTGTGCAAGACGCCTGGGTCCCCGTGGGAGGACTGCTCTGCGCACACCTGGGCTGAAAGCCTGTCCTGCCACTGCCCAGCTTTCAGAGCTGAAGTTTTTGCCTCTGAAAAGGGAACAATACCAGTAAGGCAAAGGTATCCTGGGAATTCAAGAAGACAGAGCGACTGGGTCAGGCGCAAGAAGGGAGGGACGAGGAGGGATCCCCGGTGGGGGAACTTCCAGAACTCCCTGCTTGGGGCAGGCAGCATGGCAGGGAAGCACTCAGAGCAAGGTCAGACCCAGCCCCAGCATGCCTGCCCTGCCTTCCCAGCCTCCTCTTTCTCCTTGGCATCACAGTTCGTGGCAAGAAGTCGGGAAGACGCAGAATGCACCAGAACCCACTCTGAGTCACAGAGCCTCGGAGGCTCCCAGCAGGTGAGGGGCGGGGAGGCCCTCCTGGGATGGGCTGGAGTATTCCTGATGCTGGCCCCGCTGCAAAACCCACAGGACACAGGCTCTGCAGGGAGCTGTCCTGACGCCCAGCATCCCCTGGAAGCTGGGAGAACCCCAGGAGGGGCTGTGGGTGATGAGGAGGTAGCCACCGCGGCTCGTAGGCTGGGGGCACAAGCCCGCTGATTGGAAATTTCCCGTACAGGAGCTACAAATGGCAGGGGGACTAAAGGTTCAGTAAACTTAAAACACACAAAGCAAAAGAAAACAGAACTGAGCAGCTATCAAACCCCTGGAGAGGAGAAGACGGTAGTCTCTATTAAGAGACTGAAAAGAAAGCTACAAAGTAAAAAAAAGTCTAACAGGCAACCAGGCAAAAGTAAAAAGCTCTCATTTGTTAAAAAAGTGAAAATTTTCAAAATTTGCCATAAAACAACAAAAAAATAGGTAGCAATGCTAACATCTGTGTTACAAGACAGCGTGACTAGGCCGGGCTGGTGGCTCACACCTGTAATGCCAGCACGTTGGGAGGCAGAGGCGAGTGGATCACTTGAGGTCAGGAGTTCGAGACCAGCCTGGTCAACATGGCGAAACCCCTTCTCTGCTAAAAATACAAAAATTAGCTGGGCGTGGTGGAGGGGGCCTGTAATCCCAGCTACTCAGGAGGGTGAGGCAGGAGAATCGTCTGAACCTGGAAGGCAGAGGTTGCAGTGAGCTGAGACTGCACCTTACTCCAGCCTGCGTGACAGAGTAAGACTCCAACAGAAAAAAAGAAAGACAGCTTGACTGTATTAGGAAAAATGACAAGACCACCTCCTAACAGGCGAAAACCTTCAAGTTCACGGGAAAGGAAACTCAAGCTAACCAGGGCTGCGGAATGCGGCAGGACCGTGCACACAATACCCCCAGGGCTGGCGACTCTGCACCTCAACACCGGGACCCCAGGACCAAGCTTGAGAAGTGGAGGCCCGGCAGGGGGACGCACGTCACACACCACCCATCAAGACCAGCAGGCCAGGGGGTCCTGGAACACTCTGGTGGACCCACATAGGACCCCGACCTTGTGGCCACCGTTACGGCACACAGGCGTGTGAAGAGGCTTGGCGCTCTGGGGCCAGGCGTTGGGAGCATTGGCTTACGGCGGTCACTAACAATTCTCTCTCCAAATGTCCCAAAATCCCTGCCTGTTACTTCTTTCCCCACACGATGTCTTATTTATGGTAAAACACACAACATAATCTTACCAACTTCACCCGTTTTCAGTGGGCAGCTCTGCGGCATAAGTCACACCCGTCACACTGCCTCTGGGCTTATCTTGTCTAACCGAAACTCTGCTCACTGAACAGAAATGCCTATCCCCTCCCCAAGCCCGTCACCAGCACTTCTACTCCTTCTTAATGTTTAAAAAGTAAGGATGAACTGGATTGGGAGGTGCAGCAATGGAAAACCTACTTCCTTCCATTCTCCAAAATTGCAGCAAGTCCTCCTGAGAGGGAGGCAGAGGTGACGAGCCGGGCGCTGGGGCCCACAGGCCCTGGGTAGGGCACCGGGCTGGTCTCCACCCAAGGAAAGCAGGGGCCACGCTCGGACACACAAGGGGCTCCTGGCTGCCTGCAGAGCTCTGGGCAGAGGACGGTCCCCTTGTCTGGGAGGCTCTAATTCCGAGGCCGGAGCTGCCTTCCCCATCAGCTCAGGCAAGCAAATGAGGCCGCACTGGGAGAGGAACAAAGGCACTGAGTGTCCCGCCCGTCACCATCAGAATGCAGCGCGCGCCCCACCACAGCGTCCGCCTCAAACCCAGGGTCCTCCTGCCAGGTGGCTCAGGACATCTCTTGGAAACAGCGCCCATACATCAGGGTCCTAGAGGACCTTGCTCTCAGCCCCACCGGCCCCGCCACCCTCCTCACCCACCTCCCTGGGCTCCTCAAAAAGAGACTTTTCAAGCTTCAGTCAGTTAAGAACCAAACTCCATGTCACGACACACCACCAGGGATGGGCCGGGCCACGCTTCCAGCCTGTGCGTGCGCCGGGGTGGGGCCCTCCACGGCCACATGGGCAGCCCCTGCCCTGCGCTGACTGCGCTCCACTCTACACCAGGACGACTTCACCTCAATGACATCAGCAGAGAGCTGTTTCCAAGTAAGGTGGGGTCCACAGGTACCAGTGGACATGAATTTTGGGGGAGGACACGGTTACCCAGCACATCCCCGACTGACAGATGCAGAAACCAGGGCCCATCTACACACTGACCTTCACTCCAGGGCTGCACCTCATGTCAGACCGGGGGCTCCTGACATTGTCAGCCCAAGTCTCACCTGCACCTTCTGTCCTGGGTGCAGCAACCTTGCATCCCTCACTGGACAGACAGCCCGTGCCCTCCCTACTTCCAGCTGCCCATCCCCCCGCCACGGTCCCTGGAGGGAGCCCAGCTCCTCAGCCTGTAGCCCGGCGCTCTCCCCAGGGCCGGCCCCCCCGCCTCACCTGCAGGCCCACCCCCGGCAGCCCAGGGCCCTCAGACTGCCTCCCTACCTTCCCCCTGTCAGGTTCTGAGAGGCTTCCTGAGAGACTCCTTCTCTTGCCGGCCCCCCAATGAGGCCACGTTCTCAGGAGGTCTCCGCCCTTCCCCTGCGCTGTGCAGGTGCTGTACCAGTGGGGCTGGCCTGCACCCGGCCTTGGGAGGAAGCCTGCCTTCAGGATCGAGATGGCTGCGGAAGAGCACGTGGCACCTGGGACCACTGCCCCAGAGGGTAGCAGCTTTTCCCAAGGCTGCGGCTTCTGCTCAGATAGGACCTGCCACATCCCCCTGCCCCCTGCCTCCTGCCCCATACCTCCATCTGTCTCAGATACACCCAGAAACACTCCTTCACTGTGGCTCCTCCAGACCCTGGCCCAGAGCCAGGGTGTGCTGTGAGGACCCAGGAACCACAGCCTCCGAGCCACCCAACACCAACAGCCACAGAGAGGGGGGCGCTGCTGACCCGGAGCCTGGAGGACACTGGTCCTGGGCACCAGAGCAGGAGCAGGGCTCACCGCGGCTGTCCAGGCTCCCCCAGGGTCCCCCAGGCTCAGGGTGGCACCCGGCCAGGCTCCAGGTCCTCTCTGCAAGCAGGACGGAATTGGGCCAGCCGGCCCTGGAACACAAAAGCACACTGCTCTGGAAACCGCTGAATCAATTCTGGTCACACAAAGGCGACAGTGTCTGGGGAACCTTGGACTCAGAAACCACAGAGGACTTTATTTCCCCTTCCCCAGCCCAAGATTTAAAAAAAAAAAAAAAAAGTGGTTCCTGGTCTCTGGCGCTGGCCCTGGGCTGTGCCTCCTTCACACCATCTCCCCAGCCGAAGCTCCTCTCCCAGTCTGGGTCCCTGGATCACAGCTGACCTCCACACCAGGGCCAGGCTGCCGCGCGCCCTTCATCCCCTTATTATCTGGCGGCTCTCCCGCTGATCCCGGGATAAGCGGCGTCCGAGTTCCCACGGCAGCCAGCCCTCCTAAGCAGTGGCCCTGGGGGACTCACAGATGTGCAGCAAAACACACACGCCTCCCCCACGCCCACTGCAGTGGGCCCCAGCCCCTGCCTGGCCCTCTGCCAAGTCTCAGTCATCTAGGAAAGGTGGACCCAAAACCTCACCATCAGAAAGGTCTGGGATGGAGGTTGGACCAGCAGCTGGACAGCCAACATGGGCACCTGGAGAGGACATGAGGATGGGGCAGCTGGTGGACTCCAAGGCTTTGCAGAGTAACCGGAGGGCCAGCAAAGGAGGCCTGGTTCCACCGATGCCCCAGCCAGGCACCGGAGCTCATGCCTGTAATCCCAGCACTTTGACAGGCTGCGGTGGGCAACATAGTGAGACCCCATCTCTACAGAAAATGAAATAAAAGCATTAGGCCAGGCGCAGTGGCTCATGCCTGTAATCCTAGCACTTTGGGAGGCCGAGGCGGGCGGATCCTGAGGTCAGGAGATCAAGACCATCCTGGCCATGGTGAAATCCCGACTCTACTAAAAATACAAAAAATTAGCTGGGCGTGGTGGCAGGCATCTGTAGTCCCAGCTACTCAGGAGGCTGAGGCAGGGGAATTGCTTGAATCCGGGATACGGAGGGTGCAGTGAGCCGAGATTGTGCCACTGCACTCCAACCTGGAGAAAGAGCAAGACGCTGTCTCAAAAAAAGAAAAATGAAAAAAACCATTAGCCAGCATGGTGGCACCTGCCTATAGTACCACCCAGTTGCTCAGAAGGCTGAGGCAGGAGGGTCGCCCGAACCTGGGAGTTGGAGGCTGCGGTAAACCATGATCGTACCACTGCACTCCAGCCTGTGTGAGAGCCAGAACCTGTCTCTAAGAACAAAACAAACGCACCCCAATGTCCCCATGCTTGCAGCCACAGGCTCGCACCTCCTAGCTCCTGATGCAAAGAGAGCCCAAGGGCCCAAGCACACACATGCTCCCTGGGCCCCACTCCACATCCCGCCCTTCCGGCCCCTGCCCGGCCTTGGCCACTGGTCTTCCAGCATCAGGCTCCAGACGTTGGCCTGATGACATGTGCGCTGCCCCAAACTCAAGGCCTGTCCAGGAGCTTCATCCTCTCCCTGGATTCAGGCCTCAGTCCTGCCCGATGGGCACAGAGAGGGGGCCTCATATGCTGATGTCCGTATCTGGGTGTTCGGCTGCTCTCGGCCCTGCCCCCCACACCCAGCCTCCCTGCGGGCTCCGAGCTGGACACCTCACCAGCATCTCAACTATGCCATGCCTGGCACAGGCTTGGGTCTCAAGGGGCACTCTGGTTGGATGGCACCATGTCCACCAGCTGCCTGGGCAAAACCCTCAGGATTCCTTGGTCCTCTTGTTCCTCACCCCACTGCCAACGTACAGTGAACGCCGGCCACCCGCCTCCAGACAGGGCTGCGCATCTGTCCCCCACTCCCAACACCCAGCCCAGTCCATGCAGCCTCGGGCCTCCAGAACCTTCTCCACACAGCAAGCATGGCGAGGTCTTCAAAGGGGAAATCAGCCCCCGAAGCGCCCCTGCCGAAGCTCTCCAGGGGCTTCCCGTGCACCTGGGTAAACACGGCTGCTCACCCGACACCCCATCAGCTCCGGCTCCCCTAGGCTTGGCTGCAGCTCTGCTGAGCCCCTTAGGAACCCTCCAACTGCTGCAGGGTCCTTGCAGCGCCCAGCACGTCTGACCCTGGAACATCTCTCATTTGCCCCATTCCCCAGGCACTGCCGCTTCACTCCACCACCCTGTTGGTTTGATGTGGGGGTCTTTGGAATGTCCTGGCGGCTCCTTTGCTTAGCGCCTGTGCCCCCAGCCCTGCTTGGTTAGCCTGGTGCTCCCTGAGGGCAGGGGCTGTGTCTGGCTCACCCTCCGGGGGCTCAGCTCTGCTGGAGATGCTCAGGTGGGCTCAAGCTGCAGGTGCCCGGGTCTCCCTATGCAGAGCTTGGCACGTGGTGAGCAGTGACAAGCACCCGCTCAGTGTGGGAGTGACGCACAGAAGCAGCCCAGACACCGCGGCCGGGGGGTCCCCGTCAGCCTGGGCCCCCAGCCACCCAGCTGAGCTTTCTTTCTTTTCCCAGAGGCCTCAAGAGAAAGGGACACCCATGGACTCTGCCTTGGGCCCTGCCAAAGCACTGCGTCCCCAAATACACACAAACTTGAACTCCAAGGCGTCAGTGATCTGGGATGTTTCTCCAGAAAGAAGCTCAAATTCCTTCCCTTGGCAAAACATCTTCAGGCTTGAGTCCTACGAGGGTCAGGCTGGAATCCTGTGTGGGGAGCTAAGCCTTGTGCACTGTGACAGGAAAGCCACCCGGGGGGCCAGGGAGCAGGCCAAGGACTAAGCACACCCTGGGGTGCTAATGCCAGCACAGGGTACTGCCCGCTCTGGGGCCCCTCGCCAGGGTGGCTCAGGAGACAGGAAGACCCGGAGGACTGGGAGGGGCCTGCGTGAGCCTCTGCTTCCTCCTCTGTGTGCTGGGATCCTGCCCAGGCCTGGGGAGGAAGGAGCTGGTTAACGGCGAAGGGCCCAACACGGGAAGCTACACACACAGCCACATGTCCCACGCTTACTACCCGCAGCACGTATCTGCAAACCACCATGAAATATGCACTACTCCTTCATGTAAATTCCGGACAGCCAGCGACTCTCACGGAATGCTTTCATGAATGTGCGCTCCGATCTTGTCTCCACGGTTGGCCCGCAGCCACCGCCAGGGAGCACGGCAGGGACGCTGGCTGGTGTTTCTGTTTCCGTTTGCAAACCACAACAAAGGTGGAAGGGAGGGTGTCCGTGCTGAACGAGGGAGCTGTTTTCCAATGGTGGAGTCTCTTCACGAGGCTTTGAGCCACTCGTGATCAACGGCGACACACATCGCGCAATTCTTGGCTTAATCTGCAAGTTAACTTTCCTCATCGCTGTCATGAGTCTAGACCAGCAACACAAGGAGGACTGAGGCCCTGCCTGGCAGCCGCGGCCCGCCCTTGGTGTGCGCACCCTGCCAGCCACCACCACCCCACAGCGTTTCCGCCACGCGCGCGGCGGGCCCCCGGAACATCAGCAGCACACACAATAGTAAGATGCAGTCAAATAATTCAGGAGCGATGGGGTTGGCGGATTCACTGCCTTTGCTCCCAACATAATTTATCTAACTGTAAGTTTACGTACTTTCATTTTTATTAATGGCCAACTCCAAAATTCCTGAAAACCCAGCAGTCAGCTCCTGGGAACCCGTGTGAGCCGCCTCCAGATCCCTCCTCTCGCGTTGCTGCGGCCAGCGTGACGGCCACAAGGGAGCGGGGCTCTGAGACCCGCAACAGCCTCCCCTCACCCGCGTGACAGCCATGCGGGAGCAGGGCTCCATGACCAAAGCAGCCTCCCCTCATCCACCTCCCTCCCAGCAGGCTTGGGACAGATGTGTGAAATAGAAGGTGAGGCCTAAATGCAAAAGGAGAGTTCCTGAGAGGCCCCAAGGGGTTAAAGAGCCTGGGAAGCAGGAAGCGGCAAGCTGGGCAGGCGGCCTCCAGGGTAGGAGGTGGTGTCTATATGGTGTCTAAGGCAGCACTGACGCCTCAGGGTGAGGTGGGCCCGTCTCTGACTCAGGGCCAGCAGCCTGACCTCTAGCCCCATCCTGGCACCCTGCCCTTGGCCATGGCAACCCCTCCCTGGCCTCCAGGATGCTGCCCAAGCCACGTCGTCCCAGATGACCTTCCCAGCCATTAGGAAACCCACCACCCAGCCAAAGTCACCCTAGTCTACCTTCAATCACATCACCTGCCTGGGGACCCACAACCACCACACGGCACAGCGACAGGAGCTTGGGGACAGCGGGGACACTCGCCTGTGTGGCGCTGGGAGCTGCATCCTAGCCCTCTGTGCCTCCAGCAGTGGGCGGGGCTGACCCACATCTGCTCCAGTCGCCCTGAGTACTGGGGGGCTGGAGAGCCTCGAGGGTGGGCTTGCCCGCCGTCCACCAGATCGTCTGGACTACAGGCATGCAGTGGGTTGCGGCAGCCGGACGCCAGGCCCTGGCTGGCCACAGCCACATGACCTCAGACAGGGGCCCCTGCTCAGGGCTGTTAGCGGACGCCATGACACAGTGCCGGAAGGACTCAGCAACCTGCCCAGCCAGCAGCAGTAACAACAAATACACGGCCCCATTCTCCCAATAAGTCTTTCACAAACGCTGCTCTCACCGCTGCGTGGCCATGGGCGCCGGGGAGGCGGCGCTGTCTGGCAGATGTGGGGAGCCAGGGTAAAGGGTTCTGAGACCATCCCAAGATTCCCAGTCACTATGAGCTCCCGGGCAGGGACCCAAGCTCAGGGTCCACAGGCAGGGCAGGAAGGGCCTGTGGGTGAGCAGGGGCTGTGGGCAGGAGAGGACCACAGCACCCAGAACACAAACAGGGGATCAGCCTGGGGGCCCAGGAGGCAGGAGACCACGTCAGGGAGGGCACAGCAGCCTCCGGCCGCCCACTGGCCACCACAGCTTATCCTTGCCCCAGCTGTGGGCAAACCAGGCCCACTCCCTCTGATCCCATCCCTGTGCCAGCCGCACAGGCTGAGAGTAAGGTTCCCTGTGTCAGGCTGCCCAGGTCAAGCCCAGTCCTAACCCTCAGTCTCCAGGTCTTTAGGTGGAGGCAGCAGGGGCACCTGGGCACAGGTGTGAGCTCAGAAGCCCGTCTCCAGGTGACCTGGGCCTCAGTCCAGGCTTGCACCAGCTTGGTCCTTGAGAGGAAGCCCCAGGCGGACGAGGGCTGGCAGCACCTGCAACACAGGGTCCGTTCTCAAGACCCAGTGCCATGCCCTCACTTTCCCCAGGCCCTCCGTGTACCCGAGCCTGCTCAGCACCACAAATCTCCTGACACCAAGGAAAGAGGGCCTTCCTCCCATAGGCCAAGGACATCATCCAAATCTGGGTCTACAGCAAAGCATCCGTGATCAGGAAACCACAGTAACAGTGACAATGACAATAACCACAGACCCATCAGCCAGCCTCAGTGGTTCACACCCAAAACCCCAGACCTCTGGGAGTCCAATGCAGGAGAATCACTTGAGCTCAGGAGTTCAAAACCCGCCTGGATAATACAGCAAGACCCTGCCTCTACAAAAAATAAAAGATAAATTCGCCGGGCATGGTGGCGTGCGCCTGTGGTCCCAGCTACTCCGAAGGCTGAGGCAGGAGGATTGCTTGAGCCCAGGAGTTCAAGGCTGTAATGAGCCATGATCGCACCACTGTACTCCAGCCTGGGCAACAGATCAAGACGCTGTCTCTAAAAATAAATAAATAAAAATAATGCCACCAACAGTTCGACCCACACCTCAGAAGGGCAGCCCCTGCCCAATGAGCCTGTCTCCGAGGGCACAAAGCAGGATGAAAGGACGGGAGAGACAAGTCCCCACCATGTGTATCTCCCCTGCCAGGTCTCAATCTGCCTAGACACAACACTGAAAGGAAGGAGCTTTTGTTAAACCAACTGACAGATGGGTAAACCGAGGTTCAGGGAGGCAGGGTGAGAGAGAAATGGTACAACAAGAACATGAATTGACTCTGCTGGACTCCACCACCTGAGCTTGCTTGAACCCCAGGATAGCCCCAGAAGCAGCTCAGCACCAGTGACCCAACCCTCCCCAACATATGCCTCTATTAATGCACCCATCACCCTGTATGACAGCTCACAGGCCCCTCTGCCTAGAAGTCTGAATGGGGACCCTGGCAGAGTGACTGCACAGATGTTTATTTATTTTTTATTTATTTTTTTGAGATGGAGTTTCCTCTTGTTGCCCAGGCTGGAGTGCCATGGCATGATCTTGGCTTACTGTAACCTCTGCCACCTGGGTTCAAGTGATTCTCCTGCCTCAGCCTCCCGAGTAGCTGGAACTACAGGCGTCTACCACCATATCTGGCTAATTTTTTTTGTATGTTTAGTAGAGACAGGGTTTCACCGTGTTAGCCAAGCTGGTCTCAAACTCCTGACCTCAAGCGATCCGCCCGCCTCCCCCACCCAAAGTGCTGGGATTACAGGCGTGAGCCACCACACCCGGCCTGCACAGAAGTTTATTTAACAAAACAAAGCTGGCAAGAAAACCTACGTTTAGGCGCAGGTAGGCAAGCAAAAGCCGCTGTGTTGTAGAAGCAAATAAACGAGGTGACGGGAAGCGGGCGGAGGGAGGCATTTCTAGCGGAAACATTCTTTCTCCAGCACTCTCCATCACGCTTAGCAAACAGGGCTTGGGAATATCTGGCCAGTGAGGTGGCTGCAGGGAAGCCCCTTCTGGATTCCATGGATTCACCCTGCCCTCCTGCCACTGCCCTTGCCCAGTTTCCTGCAAGCTGAAAGCTGTCTGAAAGCAGGCTGTTCCCCAGACATGTTTCGGCCTCAAAGGCTGTGGCAGCGGGAAGGCACAGGGAGTGGCTCCGAGGTGGGGCTCAGCAGACCCATCCTCGAGGCCGGGCAGTGAGCACCTTCAGCCCAGCTCGGGCCTCTGCAACACCCCGACGCTGCAAACGGGCATGGCGGTGTGCAAACCAGACATCATTTACAAAACAGGCAGAAACAGGTGGCGGCGGGCAGGGTTGGCCCATGAGCTGTAGCTGACCATCCCTGTCCAGGGTCCACAGATGCCTAGCAGAACGAGAACGCTCACAGGAGCCCCACATCAGGGGCAGGGCAGACCGGAAGGCCCCGCAGCCCTCGCCAGGCACGTGGGTGCTGCTTTCGGTGGCCCACGCATCACACATTCATGTGTGGGCCTTGCCACCATCCAGTCCTTTTGAGGAAAGGGCTGAGGAACAAGATGTGGTTCCTGGCCAGGCTGGGGCAGCCTGGAGAGTCTCCAAGCTCCTGGGGGCAGAAGCAGTTTGGTGAAGGATCCCACGTGCCACCAGCCACCCTCTTGTCCCACCTGGGCAGTAGCCAGGGGACTTCTCTCCACCATCCCAGGTCCCACCCAAGGCAGAGGAGCCAGCAAGGAGGGCGTCACACTCAGGGGTGCTGGGAGGTGAACTGACTCGGGACAGCCACCAGCGTAGGCCCCGTCCACACATAACAGCAGCCGGGTCACCCCTCAGGTTTCAGAGAGGTGCCCCTTACCGTCCAGTGACAGAGGACAACACAGAGAAGGAGACTTCGTGAAGCCAGGAGCCAGCCCCAAGCACCGCCTCCTGCCTGGGGTGCCCTGGTCCTGGGGCGGGGGTGCTCTGCAGGCCCTGCTCAGCCGTTCCCATCCCCAAAGCATTCCCACTCCACAGTGCAGGATCTGGCGTGCACGTGGGCCTGACCATCAGCGTGCCGTGTCCCTGGGGCCCAGCACACAGCCTGGCACCAAAGAACTGGCAGCAAATGAATGGCTGAGTCAGGTGAATGTTAAAGAAGTTCCTGGTCCCTGGGCAAATCTAGTGCTGAAGGAAACCCACGTGGCCTTAAACAGCTCCTCTCTTGAAAGAGGCCTTTGTGCACCTCCAAACCATGACCTTCCCTTCTGTCAATTTGTTTTTTAAATGTGGCCCAGCTGAGGTCAAAGGGCTCTGCCAGGCCTACGGAGACTCTCCCACATGGACCAAGCCCTGGGATATGCAGCTGGCCCCAAGCACCCTGTGTTGAAAGAAGCTCATGGTCAGGAGAAGGTGGACCCAGGTTCCTGCTTGGCGGGCAAGGGGCCCGCCCCAGGCCCAGCCGGCCCAGACAGGAACGAAGGCCACTCAGCGGTCTGCTGCGTATTCCTTGGCCGCCAAACCCAAGGCCCAAGAAATAAGAAAAATATGTTTTGGGCTCTTTTGTGTGTTTTGTTTTGTTTTGTTTTTTTTGAGACAGGGTCTTACTCTTTCACCCAGAATGAAGTGCAGCGGCACCATCGCAGCTCACCGCGGCCTCCAATTCCTGGCTCAATGATCCTCCCAACTTAGCCACCAGAGTAGCTGGGACCACAGGCACTGCCACTGCCCAGCTAATTTTTCAAAAAATTTTAGTAGAGATGGGGTTTCACTATGTTGCTCAGGCTGGTCTCAAACTCCTGATTTCAAGCCATCCTTCCACCTCAGCCTCCCAAAGTGCTGGGATTACAAGCATAAGCCATCACAGCTGGCCAAGAAAAAAATATATATATATATTTTTTGAGGTGGAGTTTTGCTCGTTGCCCAGGCTGTAATGCAGTGGCGCAATCTCAGCTTACTACAAATTCCACCTCCCAGGTGAAGTGATTCTCCTGCCTCCACCTCCCAAGCAGCTGGGATTACAGGCACCTGCCACCACACCCAGCTAATCTTTGTATTTTTAGTAGAGACTAAAAAATACAACATGGTTTTGCCATGTTGGCCAGGCTGGTCTTGAACTCCTGACTTCGGGTTATCCGCCTGCCTCAGCCTCCCAAAGTGCTGGGATTACAGATGTGAGCCACCACACCCAACCCAAAATAATATTTTAAAAGCAAGATAAAAAAAACCCCAGGTCCACTTCACACCTGTGGCCCAGGTAACACCTGCCAGCTGGGGTGCTCTGATAGTCCAGTCTTACAGAAGAGTCTCCTGACAGGCCTGGGAGCGAGGGCGGCCCTGATGGAAAACAGAAAAGCACTTGTTTCCACTGCAGCTGCAGGCTGATCAGGCTTGCCAAGGACCAGCTCGCCGTCAGGTGGGGACTAGGGAACAAGAACACGGGCAGGTAGGACATCTTAGAGCTGCAGTATTGCACGTCCAGGAACAAAAGAACGGGTGGGAGCAGACGAAGCTGTGCTAGGGCATCTGGTCCCATTCTGAGCACAGCGTGGAGCATCCTAGCCAATGGCTGGAAGAGGCCCGAAGTGGAAATACCAGTTAGGAAACCACTGCCAGGCAGAGAGAGGGCGGTGGCTGGGACTGCTGCGGGCAGCAGAGATGGAGCCAAGCTGGCATGTCTGGATTCATCCAGGGACAGCAAGAGCAGGGAGCGTTGGGCGAATCCTCTGACACCCCCATGTTAATGGTGGCCATAGCCACGCTTCATAAGGGACAGTACCTGCTCGATGACTCCTGGCCACACCTCGCTCAATCCCTACACACCCGCCTGTGGGGGCTGGGTTCCTGGCTTCCCTACACCTGTCTCCAGCCTGGCAGGTACTAAGAACCCATAACTATTGGCTTCTATTATTAGGACCCCCCTCCTTTCTTTTGAGATGGAATCTCGCTCTGTCACCAGTCTGCAGTGCAGTGGCGCGGTCTTGGCCCACTGCAACCTCTGCCTCCTGCGTTCAAGTGATTCTCCTGTCTCAGCTTCCAGAGTACCTGGGATTACAGGCGTGTCCCACCATGCCTGGCTAATTTTTGTATTTTTAGTAGAGACAGCGTTTCACTATGCTGGCCAGGATAGTCTCGATCTCCTGACCTCGTCATGATCCTCCCACCTCGGCCTCCCAAAGCGCTGGGATTAGAGGCATGTGCCACTGCGCCTGGCCATGACCCCCGCTTTTTAAAGGCATGAGGAAATTGTGGCTCAGGAAGGGATATCACATCCATCACAGGTGGAGGATGGGACCCCAGGCTTCACTGCTCCTGCCCACCGACGGGGCTGGGCTGGGGGACCAGGGGCACCAGGCCGTCGGAGAGAGGCAGGGTCAGCAGCAGAGCTTTGGACTCGCTGTATTCTCAGGCAAATGCTCTGGCCTGGTCCCAGCGCCCCCAGCCAGGGAGGGTAAACCACAGCTTTTCCATAGGGGCCATGGAAAATTGTGACAGCTCCTCAAAACATGAAAAACAGAACTACCATATGACCCAGCAAGCCCACGTCTGCGTATACATCCAAAGAACAGAAAGCAGGGCCTCAAACGCGCACTTGCACACCCGTGTTCACAGCAGCACATTCACCCAGCAAAAGGAAGAAGCAACCCATGCGTCCGTCTGAAGAGCCAAGGAGCCCACGTGGAGATGCTCAGCACCAGCCGCCACCAGGGAAATGCGCACCAAACCGCAGGGAGAGACCACTCCACACCCACGAGGACAGCATGATCAAAAACTCAGAAAACAACAAGTGCTGGCGAGGACGGGGAGAAGCTGGAAGCTTGTGCGCTGTTGGAGGGAGTGTAAAGTGGCGCAGCTGCCGCGGAGCACAGGATGGACGCTCTGCAAAATACTAAAAACAGAACTACCATATGATCCGGCAATCCCGCTGCTGGGTCTCCTGAAAGAACTAAAAGCAAGGTCTTGAAGCGGTATCTGTGCACCCATGCTCGCTGCGGCATTCTTCCTAACAGCCAAAAGGTAGAAGCAACACAAGTGTCCATCAACAGAAGAACGAATAGCAACATGCAGTTCACCTACACAATGGAATATTACTCAGCCCTGAAAAGGATGGAAATCCTGACACTTGCCAGAACCTGGGTGAACCTAGAGGACATTATGCTTTGTGAAATGAGGGAGTCATAAATGGCCAGCCACTGTGAGATTCCACTTATGTGCAGTCCCCAGAGGAGTCAAAATGCACAGAGACAGAGTGTGGACTGGGGGGTGTTGGGGGGTGGGGAGAGGCTCTGGAGAGGCAGTGCTTGTTGAGTGTGGAGTTCCAGCTGGGGAAGATGGAACGTTCTGGAGGTGCAGGTGGTCACGGTTGCAGAACACAGTGAATGTGCTTAATGACATGCTCAGAAGAGGTTAACGTGGTACATTGTGTTATGTGTATTTTATCACAATTTATACAGAGAGAGGGAGAACTGATCCTCTCTGAAAATCTGCAAATTGAATGTAATTCCCCTAAAAAGAAAAACAACAGATTTTAGAAGAACTAAGACAATCTGGATCTAAGGTTTGCAGGGAAAAATAAACAAACCCAATAGCCAGGAAAATCCTGAAAAGCAAGACTGACAAGGGGAGGCCCGCCCTGCCGCGAAGGCGGCGGGGAGGCAGCCACGCTAAAAGGACGCTAATGGCGCATGAACAGAGCGGAGCCATGAGAAGGTACAGAAAGACTCAGATCCAATCACAGTCAGATGCATAAGATAAACCATCTCACCAATCATGTTGGGACATCTAGCAAGCTACCTAAAAAAAGATAAGGAGGCCGGGCACAGTGGCTCACGCCTGTAATCCCAACATTTTGGGAAGCCGAGGCGGACAGATCATCTGAGGTTGGGAGTTCAAGACCAGCGTGACCAACATGGAGAAACCCCGTCTCTACTGAAAATACAAAATTAGCTGGGTGTGGTGGCGCTTGCCTGTAATCCCAGCTACTCGGGAGGCTGAGGCAGGAGAATCGCTTGAACCCAGGTGGCAGAAGTTGCCGTGGGCTGAGATCACGCCATTGCACTCCAGTCTGGGCAACAAGAGCAAAACTCTGTCAAAGAAAAAGAAAAAGAAAAGGCTGGCTCCGTACCTTACACCTTCCCAAAATAAAATCAAATTAGACCAAAGATTTTAATGCAGAACAAGGAAAGCATTAACGTAGCAAAGGCGACCCCGAGGGGCACTCACAACCTCAGGACGGTACAAGGTCTGTCCTAGCCGGACAACAGCACAACAAAAGAGAAGATACATGATGCTAAAAAGACCTTTTTGCAAGGCAAAAACCTCCAATAAGTAGTCAGAGATGAATGATAACCTGGGAAACATGTCAACACATATCACAAAGGATTCATTTGCCTGCCATGGATAAACATTCCAACAGAAAAACAGACAAAAGGACAGGCACCGTGGCTCATGCCTGTAATCCCAGCACTTTGGGAGGCCAAGGTGGGCACGTCATGAGGTCAGGAGTTCAAGACCAGCCTGGCCAACATGGTGAAACCCTGTCTCTAACAAAATTACAAAAAGTAGCCAGGCATGGTGGCAGGCGCCTATAGTCCCAGCTACTCAGATGGCTGAGGCAGGAGAATTGCTTGAACCTGGGAGGCGGAGGTTGCAGTGAGCTGTGATCATGACACTGCACTCTAGCCTGAGTGACGGAAACTTTGTCAGAAAAGAAAGAGAGAAAGAAAGAAAAAAAAGAGAGAGAGAGAGAAAGAAAAAAAGAAAGAGAGAGAAAGGCAGACAGACGGAAGGAGGGAGGGAGAGAAAGAAAAATGGACAAAAGACAGGAAAAACAAACAGCTCATAAATTAACCTTCACTTATAATAATGAGAAAAATACGATTTTTTTTTGAGACTGGTCTTACTCTGTGCCCAGGCTGGAGTGCACTGGTACGATCACAGCTCACCACAGACTCGATCTCCCAGACTCCGTGATCCTCCTGCCTCAGCCTCCCAAGTTGCTGAGACTACAGGTGCACGCCACTGCACCCGGCTAATGTTTGTACTTTTTGTAGAGACAGGGTTTTGCCACGTTGCCCAGGCTGATCCTGGGCTCCTGGACAACATGGTCTCCCATAGTGTTGGGGTTACAGGCTTCAGTCATATGCCCAGCCGAGAAATACAAACCACACTGCCTTCAGAAACCCATTCCCCAAAAAACTGGCAAAGAGACACAGCATGTGGGTGTGGGGTCAGAGAACACAGGCTCTGTCCCACGTGGAGAGTGGCGTGGAGGGAAATTTTGCGATATCCAACAAAACGGCCATTTTACTTCCAGGAAGCTCTCCTAGTCTCACACATGCACAAAGGCAGCGAGGCAAGGCTGTCTCCGGCATCATGACAGCAAAGAGGCTGGACCCACCCACGCAGGACAGTCCACAGCACAGCCTCGCAAGGAGCCAGGACCCCCATGCACTACCACGTGGAGCCCACCGCTGACATGGTCACCTGCCAGCACGTGCCTGGCCGTGTGTGTATGGAAACGAGGAGGAGGAGAGGAGAAAAAAGGCAAAGACAGAAGCGTGCCCGAGAGCTGCCCTGCAGGGGCTGGCATGCAAGCAGGACCGACGGTGGCCTCTGCAGACACGAACCGGGGACTGAAGCCATCGGGAGCCTGGACTCATGGCGAATTTGAAATCCTGAAAGCATCAACTAGTCTATAGCAAGCTAAACTTTTCAACTTAAATGTTTTTAAAAAACTAGCTAGGCATGGTAGCACGCACCTGTAATCCCAGCTCCTCAGGAGGCTGGGGCGGAGGAATCGTTTGAACCCAGGAGGCGGAGGTTGCAGTGAGCCAAGATTGTGCCACTGCACTCCAGCCTGGCAACAGAGCGAGACTCCACCTCAAAAAAAAAAGTTTTTTAGAGACAAGGTCTTGCTCTGTCACCCAGGCTGGAGTGCAGTGGCACAATCACAGCTTACCACCACCTTGAACTCCTGGGTTTGTGGCATTCTCCCACTTCAGCCACCCAAGTAACTAGGACCATGGGTATACACCACCACGCCCAGCTAATTTCTTTTTTCTTTTGAGATGGAGTCTCACTCTTGCTGCCCAGGCTGGAGTGCAGTAGTGCGATCTCAGCTCACTGCGACCTCCGCCTCCCAGATTCAAGCAATTCTCCTGCCTCAGCCTCCGGAGTAGCTGGGACTATAGGCACGTGCCACCACACCCAGCTAATTTTTGTATTTTTAGTAGAGATGGGGTTTCACCATGTTGGCCAGGCTGCTCTCAAACTCCCCACCTTGTGACCTGCCCGCCTCGGCCTCCTAAAGTGCTGGGATTACAGGTGTGAGCCACCACACCTGGACTAATGAAACATTTTAATAAATAAGAAAGATTAAAATAAAAACAAACGAAAACCCCAAAACACCCTAATTCACATGGCAGAGAATCTTGCCTAAGACCTAAACCAGAGGTTCTCAAAGTGTGGCCCAGGAACCCTGGGGGTTCCTTTTCAGGGACCCACAAAGTCAAAACAATTCCAGTGATAATCCTAAAATGCTGCTCGCCTTTCCCACACTCGCGCCCCAGCAGCTGCATGGTGTGACATGGCGGCTGACAGGTGACAGAAGCCAATGCGAGCCAGCCAGCATCTCCCGGCAAACCAGACCCTAAGGGGGGCGGCAAAACATCACCCCTCTTCACCAATTCTTTTTTTTAAAGTAGTGACTTTTTTTTAAAAAAAGATATGCTATTTATGTTAACACGTAATGGATTTATAGTTGCATGTTTCAAAAATTAATAAATCTTTTAAAATTTCTTGGTTTTAACTTCTAATAGCAAGTAGCAATGGATACAACCTACACGCAGAAAGATGTGCCAGATCGCTTGAGGCTGTCAGGGGCTCGGAGACCTGGGCTTAGCACCTGATGTGCAGGACGCACCTGCAGCCTCACTCCGCTGCCCCCTCCACGCCTGCCTGGGCCCCGGCTGTGCCTCCCCGACCCAGCATCCCTGCTCCCTCTTTTGGTAAGGACCCTGCTCTCCACGGGGAACTGCCCATCACACGGTGAGGGGCCGCCAATCACATGCTCTGCTACATGTCAGGAATGAAGCCACAAGGGAAGCAGAAGGAGCGTGAAGGCTTAAAAAGCACCACGCCAGAAGAAGGGGAGACTGGCCGGAGCACCCAAAGCAGCTCCACACCACAGGCCCCTGGTCCTGACCCAGCAAAGCCCCCTCTGCTTAAGCAAGCCTGTGGGGACCCTTTCCATTTTGCACGCCGTCTCTGCTGGGGAGACCCTGGGCAGTGGCCCGTGTCCCACCACTGGAACAGGGTGACAGCACCAGGCAATAGCTGAGGACACTGGTCACAGGCAGCTGTCTGCCTTCTCCCACGGAAGGGCACAGGTGTCCCCAGCCTGAAGAAATCAAGGCATAAAACAGTCAATTCCGAAGACAGACACTTGGCGTAGAATACGTTTATGACGAAAGGGCTTCTGCTCTCTGCAGGACCCTCTGACAAATCAGTTTGTAAACAGCGAGCTTCCTGGTGGCTTTAAGGCAAGATCAGATCCACAGTCGTCCACTTTATGGACACTCCTCCAGGGAGAAAGTGCCAACGGTGGTGAGACACACCTGCAATTCTTGCTGACTCATGACGGAGGAGTCCCCACGTGGGGAAAGCCTTCTGAGGCTCACCTTTCTGCAGAAGCAGTCACACCTCACAACACGCCTTTGCTCCAGCAACGGCAAACGTGGAACCCGTGGGCACGTGGGGCCTTCATGCTCGACGGCGCTGACTTGTGGGAACGTTTCAGTCTCCATCTCCCAGACAGACCAAAATGCTCACTTCAGAGAACAGAGCTAATACGTTAAATGCAGGATGCTCGGTAAATCTCCGCTAGGTAACTTTAATTCTCAAAAACGCTTAGTACCTAAAAGCACAACTATGAAATAACCGGCTCAAGGTCTGAAAGCCACGAGCCATCTGCGAATTGCGTAACTGACAGCACAAGGACTCTCACGCACAGGCCCTGCCCGTGCCCGGGGCCACTCAACAGTAGAAATACCTGGGCCCCCCACCGGCCCCATCTGTTGACACAGACTCCGAAAATCTACTTCTTGTGTGCTCGGGATTCTGTCAAGGTCTTGGGATGTCCTGATCTGACCCTCCATCTCCGTCACTGCCTCTGTGTCACAGTACCCTAGGACCCCCATCCTGCTCCGGGGGTACTGCATGGCACTGAGCTGGTGGGCACCAGAGGCCCCCAGAAGAGCTCACAGCCCTGCCACCCCCAATCCGGGCCCTCTGGGTGCAGGGCGGCTCCTGTCTTCTGCGTTATCCTTTTCCCACGCACCTCCCCTCCTGGATCCCCTTCTTTTAGTTCCGACTGAAACCCACCATGTAGCTGATAAGGGTGTTCTCCAGACAAGGCCAGCTCCATCCTTCCCCACTGGCCCACACCTGGCTTCCAGCGGCAGCTCCTAGTTCCGGTTTCAGGTATTTCAGCCCCTCGAGGAGCTCGGAGCTGCACCACAGGCCCTGTCTGACTTCAGGGTCTCCCCACCTTCTGAAGAAGCTGCTTCCCCCAAGCAGCCCCCCATAAGCCTCAACTAACCAGAATCTACCACCTAGACCCATGGGTGAGCCAGGAGACGGCGGTCAGCAAATCCAGCCAGTAACCAGCACAGCTCTTCTCCAAAGTGGGAGGGAAAGCAAAAGAGGCCTCCCAGCCAGCACTCACCCTGGACAAGGCCTTACAGCTTGCATAATTACAATCTTGCATGTTCTTCACGTGTACCCCAAAACCTAAAACGCAATTAAAAAAAAAGAATCCTCTGGCAACAAACGGCAAGGTGCAAATGACAACTCCATACACCCCCTCCTGCTCTCCATCCACAGACACAGTCCCTCACTCCACCTACCAGAGCGGCAAAGACACCCACACATCTCGCTAGAATCCTCATTACATTTTCATCAAAAACAGGCTACTCGGCCGGGTGAGGTGGCTCACGCCTGCAATCTCCTCCCTTCGGGAGGCCGACGTGGGCGGATCACTTGAAGCCAGCAGTTTGAGACCAGGCTGGCCAACACAGAGAAACCCGTCTCTACTAAAAATACAAAAATTATCCGTGCGTGGTGGTGGGCATCTGTGATCCCAGCCACTCAGGAGGCTGAGACATAAGGATCACTTGAACCTGGGAGGCGGAGGCTGCAGTGAGCCGAGACTGTGGCACTGCACTCCAGCCTGGGCAACAGAGCGAGACTCCGTCTCAAAAAACAAAATAAAGGCCACCAATGCCAAACCCTAGTGGACTCAAAAGATGCAACTGACCAGAACATGCCACCCTGTACAGCGTTCTAAAGGCAAGATCTAAAAACAAAACAAAAACCTGCAAGTCTCCTAGATTTGCCCCCAGAAGGGTAACTTGTGAATAAAACTGTACTTGTTTTTGTCCTAATTAAAACCATGCCAGAAAATCACCTGAAACTTGAGTGAGTGATTGAGGGGGGTGGGGAAAGAAAGGAGAGAGAGAGAGAGAGAGAGAGAGAGAGAAACTGCCACCCAGTGAA
>NW_022437063.1:3763415-3821896 GCF_009761245.1 Sapajus apella
AGGGCCCGCACCTGGCACCTGCAAGGCTCCAGCAGCCAAGAAAACCTCTCCTTCCTGCTGGAGCCACTTCACCGTCCTCCAAGTCAAAAGACCCAAAGGTCTGGCTGCAGATTCCCAGGGGAGGGCAGGACTTAGCGAAAGCAGGCGTGGAGACCTGGCTCAACCAGTCGAGCAGGCTGACGGATGGATGGGCGCTGAGAAGGGCGGCTTGCCTGGAGGCTGGAGGGTGGCTCACCTGGAGATGGCAGCTGAGCCAGCCCTGTAGCTGTCCAAGCTCCGCAAAGGACTGGAGGCCTCTGTGACAGGTGGAAAAAAGGCCCCAAGACGGCAAACGAATGCTGCTGTGAAAGCCTAATCTCAGCCAGCATGGAGGCTCATGCCTGTAATCCCAGCACTTTGGGAAGCCAAGGCTGGTGGATCTCCTAAGGTCAGGAGTTCAAGACCAGCCTGGCCAACATGGTGAAACCCCACCTCTGTTAAAAATACAAAAATTAACTGGGTATGGTGGCACACACCTGTAGTCTCAGCTACTCAGGAGACTGTGGCAGGAGAATTGCTTGAACTCGATGGGTGGAGGTTGCAGTGAACTGAGATTGTGAGATTGTGCCAATGCACTCCAGCCTGGGCGACAGATCGCATGAGACTGTCTCAAAAAAAAAAAAAAAAAAGAAGAAGACGCCTAATCTCTAAATTCCGAAAGGAAACAGAATTCTATCAACTGGTTCATCTGAGAAGAGAGAGACCATACGAGTCCCTTGTCAAGCACTCAATAGCCCAGGAGGCACTGGCACCCAGCCACAGAGGGATGGTGACAAGGACTTCGGGCCTGTGGCCAGACAGCCCTGGAGTCCCCTGCAGGACTCTGCAGAACAGGCTGCCAGGGACATCTGTCATCCTGGCCACACTTACATCTGTGGAAACTGATGGCTCTCAGCCTCATAAATGTGATTTTACCAGTGAGACTCCAGCCCCGATGGCACGAGCCGGCAACCAGAGTCCCTAATCCACGGGAAGCGGGGGCTGGGCCCAGCTAGTCCTTGTCCTCGTGGTCAATCCAGGCAGCAGAGAAGCCGCAGCAGGCAGCCCTGGCCTCCCGTCATGGTGGGGATCCAGAACTATGCACAGTGATTCCAACAATGTGTCTACAGAGTGAATTATGAGAAAGTGAACCCATCCTAATATGCTGAAGTAATGCTTCCAGCACGGAGAGCGTCCAGGGTCTGGCTGCCCGTTCCACCAGGACAGCAGCTCCCGCTCCTCAGCCTCCCTGGGTGAACTGGGAAGGTGATCGAGGTACAGAAACAGTGCTGGGCGTTAAGGCCGGGGACCTGGGGACCCCGCTTAGCGGCCAGCTCTGGGATCTGGACAAGTTATGTATCACCGTGGCACCTGCCAGATGGGGTGCTCACCTGCCCATGTGGTCACCTGCCTGTGTGGCCTGGGCTTGTGGTTCTCTGGGTGTTCACATCTTGACCCCCTGATTGTCCACAGGGGTCCCTGCAATGATTCGGAGGGGCAGCTGGAAAAGCTGTTCTGAGGGCTGTGGGGGGCGCCCAGAAGGGTCAGGGCAGGAAGAGGGGTCTCCCATGGGTGTGTCCAGAGCCAACCTCACCTAGGGCTGAGCTGCCTTCAGGGGAGCCTGTTAAAATGTGCAATCCTCTCACCTCTGCACCCCATGCCCCTACTGACCACCAGGCCCAGAATATCAGGACCCCACCTTCCCTTTCCAGACACAGGCCAGGCCATGGGCTGCAGGATGAGAGTCCTGTGGGTGGGGGACCTCTGTGTGGCATTAAAGGGAGACTCACAACCCAGGAAAACAGAGTCAGAAGAGAGAGCACCTCCAGAAGCAGCCAAGTTAAACACCTGTCCCAGTGGCCAGTCTCCCCCATGTCCCCACCTGGATCGTTCCAGAACCCTTCCGCATGGAGACCTACTGCATCTCACAGTCTCCATCTGAAGTTAGTTCCCATGCCCACCCTGGGATTCAAAACATGCCCTTCTTGGGCACCTGGCACTGACTTTACCTCCCCAACCCTGTGTTTCTCCCAGGGAAGGGCACCCTCTCCCAAGCCCGTCGCATGCGGGGCTGGGGTCTGGACCCCACTTCCCAGCTGCTTTGCCTTCCGACCAAGCCACGACGTCCGCAGGAGGCAGGCACAGCAGGTACCATGATGACTGAGCTGCACTCAGCAGCAGAAACAAACCGGCTACAGTCAGAAGGCCCAGGTCCCAACGCACTGGTGGCCAGCAGTGGACACAGGAGAGGCAAACCACAGACGGCAAAACCCGTGTTGGCCAGGTTGGAGGCGCTGCGATGCACTTCAGAACACGCAGGGTGCCCCTCCCCACCCCCGGCCCAGCTCCGCCCCACCCCTCCCCCCGGGCTTGCAGGGCACCAACCCTCCCCTCCCTCCCAAGAGCTGCCACCTCGCCCGCCCGGGACCAGGATGGTCCCAGCCTCCATCTCCAGCCCAGCCCTCCCGGACCCCAGGGCAGGACAGATGCCAGGGCCAACTGTCTGAGACCAAGCTCCACTTTAACCCCTGAACATCTCTGTACCTGAAACCTCCTGAAACAGCTGCCTCCCCCACACCAGAGGTCCCTCACCACCCACAGGCAATGCTCCTTCCTCTACCAAGGGCCCCCTAGAGGGCCAGAAGCCTCCCCCTACCCTAACCCTCCTCTGGCCACTGCCCCCACCACCCCATAAATGCCAAGGATCACTGAACACGCCTGGCCTCTCACACCCATGTGCTTGCATTCCTGCCCTGGCCTAGAATGCTCTTTCTCTATCATCTCCCACCCCACCCGCCCACTTCCACCTGTCCCTCCACAAAAACAGGGGCAGGGAGGAGGGGCCCGCCAGGCAGGTATGGCCTGTGGGCGGAGCTATGGCAGGTGACAGTGTGGACCTGGGCAGGGAAAGGTGTGTACAGGGAGAAAGGGAAGGGAGAGCACAGGACACACAGAGCTGGGGCAGGAGCCAGGCGTGGGCAGCTGGGGAGTGGCTGGCGGGATGCTGGGTATCAAGGCTGGCTTCTGCTTGACGGTGAGCCCAGAGATTCCCATTATATGATTAAAAATAATGACAATATGGCCGGGTGAGGTGGTTTACACCTGTAATCCCAGCTACTTAGAAGGCTGAGGCAGGAGAATCGCTTGAACCCGGGAGGCAGAGGTTGCAGCGGGCAGAGATCATGCCACTACACTCCAGCCTAGGTGACACAGCAAGACTCCATCTCAAATAAATAAATAAATAAATAAAAATAATGAAAATAGACCCAAGAGGACCATGCACAGACCCAGGGCAGCAGCACAGGCCCCAGGCCTATGACGTGTCCCATTCAATGCCCCAGACGCCCAAAAGATGAAAAGGGAAGAGGACTCAGCCCACAAGCCTCCCTTAGAAGGCTGCCCTAGCACTGAGCAGCGTGAGGTAGGAAGTCACTTAGTGCAGCGCTGGCCCCTCTGCCTGCCTGCCATGGGACTCTGGGTGGGCCCTGTGGCAAGGCTGAGGGGGTCCCACGTGCCCTCTCATGTGGCGGGCCCAGCGGAGGAGAGGCACTCAGAGAACACCTGCCAAATGGTCAAGAACAACAAATCCCCTTCCCTGCCCAGCTGCAGAAACGGGAATGCCTCTCGTCAAGACCACCTGCAAAAAGGGCCACCCGCGAGCAACTTCTGCTGAACATAAGGTTCTGGGGAGAAGGAAGCAGGCAGGCGAGAATCCTGTGACGGTTCAGCAGGCCTCAGAGTCTGAACTTGGGACTTTTTCGGCGTTTCAGTACGATTTACCTTTCTGCTTTTGGTAGAGAGAAAAGGTCTGCAAATCAAATAACAGAGTGAACAAGGTTTCGATGTTACTTACACAAACACGTTATTCTCAAGTATTTGAGAACCGTGTGGATAAAATCAATTCCTTTTATGTTTTTGTTCAAATGCTTTCTTTTTTGAAAGCCCGCATGGAGAGTTCTAATTTAGGTTATGTTGGTGAACCAAAATAATCACAATGTGGGGTTTATGTCTTCTAATTATATAGAATTTAGGACAAAATATTCATGTAAGTGATTCTGGAATACTTTATAAATAGGTCATACAGGCAATTTTTATTGCCAAAATTCTTTCAACTCAGTGCAGCAGAGTCAATGTCTCCATGTAGAAAGCAAGGCGGGCAGCCAGCAGCCCACAAATCAGCCGACACTGGGGCCCAGAGAGCCCCTTGCAGGGCTGGTCACCATAAATGTGGCCACAGAACTCCAAGACTCCTGGGAGAGAAATCTGCTTCTGCAGGCGTAGAGGATGTGGTTCCTCCCTGGTCTGATGCAGCCCGAACAGTGAAAACATTCAGGAGAGAAACTGAATAGAGCCCCTCCCAGCTGCGAACGACAGTTCACAGCACAGCCCAGTGGGGCTTCCTCACCTTCCTCGCCATGACTCAGTGCAAACAACTCACTTCATTCTACTTCATTCTTTTTTGTTTTTTTTAAACAGGGTCTCCTCATGTTTCCCAGGCTGGCTTCAAACTCCTGGGCTCCAGGGATCCTCCTGCCTTAGCCTCCCAAGGAGCTGGGGGCACAGGCACACACCACCGATCCAGCTCTGATATGCTTAATCATACAATTATGTAGTCAATTATTTAAAAACACACACTTGCTTCCATGATGCCCTCGACAAGTGCAGGGACCTGGCGGCAAGCGAGAGGGCCTTGCTGCATGGAGCCTGCTGGCACAGGAGGGGACACACCAGTCCTGGGCTGGGCCCCAAGGTTCCATTGATGCCATGGACCCTTTCTGACTATCCGTGGGCACGGCTAACTGTAGAGTGCAGGAGGTGGCCTTTCTCAGGGACACAGCCTAGGACTTCAGCAACATCCCCTGGCCTCTGCCTCATGGAGCTTCAGTAAATTCGTCCAAATGAATTTGGTAAATCTGTCGAGACCAACGAACCCCAATTTTCTGATGCATTAGAGACAAGGTCTCACTCTGTCGCACAGGCTGGAGTGCAGGGGCTATCACAGCTCACTGCAGCCTCGATCTCCCAGCACTGGGAGAGGTCCCCAGTACTCCCGAATCCCACCCACCAGCCATCTTCCCCCAGCTCCCCAATGAAAGCCCCTACCAAGAGGAATCTTGGCCGACAGCCATCCATGTGGCTCCAGAGCAGTCACAGCCAGATTCCCAGCTCATCAGCCCCTCTGGATGCAGGAGGCACCAGGGCACAGGGCTGTCCAGGCAGCCCAGCAGCTGGTGCAGACGTGGGGTCTCCAGACCTGTGTAAAGGGAGCCTAAAGATCTCGGGGGATGAGAGGGCGGGAATGGAGAGGGAGGGGCCGGGGCTCCCGGGGCAGGCCTGGGAAGGAGGACAGAGGAAAGGGTGGCACCCTGCAGACCCAGGAACACTGGCCACCCCTGCCCCCCAACCAGGAACATCTTCAGATTGCTCATTCTCCAAAGGCAACTGATGGCTAAGACTGTGAGGGACCAGGGTGGGGCCTTTTGAAAGCTTAGACTGTGGCTGGCCAGAGGCCACAGCTCCCCTTCTGCCCTCTGTAGTGGTTTGGCCCACTCTGCAGATACCAATATAAATGGCACTCGCCCAGCACAAGCCACTGGGGCTGCCCCGCATCCATACAGAGCTCAGCAGGCCTGCCACCTCCCTGCCCTTGCGTGATGCTGCCTGAAGGGATGGAAGATGGATAGGCAGACAGGGATGGAGGTGTGTGGCCCTGACTCTGCCCCTGCTGACCCACCGCCTCCTCACCCATCGAGTTGTAGGGGACGCTGGGCAGTCACCGGGGTTCCATGCTCCTAGGTTCTGACAACAGATGGGCGTGGCTGGGGCTGGCTCCCCAGTGCCCGCCCACCCTGAGTCACAGCTCTTGATGTCGGGTTGAGAGAAAGACTCTGGGACAGCCCCAGCCCTGATGGAGTCCTGTGGAGCTGCCTGTCCCGCCTGACCCCAGCAGTTCTCAAGTAGATGTCACCCACTCCCTCCCTGTCTGTGCCCCTACAGACCAGGCCCTGGCCCCCTCACCCCCCAGGCCTTTTGCCAGCCATCCTGTAAGGTGAGTTCATCTGCCCAGTCGGGGGAGGAACAGGGGCCCTGTATCATCCTCCTGCAGCTCCGCCCCAATGTCCGGGCTTCCGGGGCACACGCCTGTTTCACTTCCTCCCCACCAAACATCTGCCACCTCCACCAGGTGGTCAGGCTCCGGGGGCCAGCAACCACCACCAGTCAATTACACCCGTTTCAATCCTACCTGGGGCCAGTGCCTCTGAGTCCCTCCCTCCTGAGCTGGGGTTGGCTGAGCGTACCTGCCTAGGTTCCTCCCGCAGGACAGGACAGGACAGGACAGGATGGAGCCGCCACCCGCTGACCCCCGTCCAGCCCACTGGCCCCCGTCCAGCCTGCTGACCCCCTGCCCTGGCCTGGGCCGCCTGCCTGGCACGCTGCTGGGGGAGGCCGTCCTGCTCGAGCCTTTGTCAGACCCCTGACTATCCCCCTAGTTGGAAGAAAAGGGCTACAGAAACCAACCTGGGCAATGACGCTGGAACAGGCCCCCAAAGGGCCTCCACTTCCCAGAGCTGATGGCCGGCGTCACTCTGGACCGCTGGGCTTTTGGAACTGCCTTCCCCTTCACTCCCCCACACACCTAAACCTGACAGTTTCACTTCTTGGGTGGAGAACTTGTGAAATGATTCACGCACCTCGCTGTGGTCCTAGCAGTGGCTGGGGACACAACGTCACCTTCTACTCTGGAACCCCAGATCACTGGCTCATCACAGCCCAGCGGGCACACATGCTCCAGACCACAGGGGCCTCCACTCTCTTGGGGTCCACTCCTGCTGTCAGCTGAGGGCTCCCCCCGGCCAGGGTTCCATCCACCTCATTCGGATTCTATGTAAAACAAGAGCCCCTGGGCGCACGCACTGGTAAAGCACTCCAGGAAGTTGTGGCTGCCAGCGTGGGCTGTGCCCAGTGCCACGGGCTAGTTACAGCCCAGTTCTTCCTGGGTGAGAGGCCGGGTTCTGGGACACTGATGGGGTGTGCGTATTGCTTCACAGTGCTTTGGTTTTTGTTTTTTTTTGAGACGGACTCTCCCCCTGTTGCCAGGCTGGAGTGCAGTGGTGCGATCTCAGCTCTCTGCAACCACCACCTCCTGGGTTCAAGCGATTCTCATGCCCCAACCTCCCAGGCAGCTGGGACTACAGGGTGCATACCGCCATACCCAGCTAATTTTTTATATTTTTAGTAGAGACGGGGTTTTACCATATTGGCCGGGCTGGTATCTAACTCCTGACCTCAAGATCTGCCCACCTCAGCCTCCCAAAGTGCTGGGATTACAGGCGTGAGCCACTGTGCCCCACCCTGCTTCAGAGTTTGAAACACCAAACTCCCCACCCAGGGGCCAAGGTCAATAAACACCTTCCTACCTCTGCCCATCCAGGTCCGGAGTGCCCTGGGACTGCAAGGCCTCGGCTCCCTCCTCGTCGGCCGCAGGGCAGGAAGATGGAGGACCCTGCAGGCCTCACTGCTCAGACCAGGCTCACCCCAGCACCACTTTCCCCAGCAGACAGGCAGGGGCTCCCCTCAACTCATGTCCCAGGAGGGGCAGCAGCCAGTCACCCTGAGAAGCTGAGACCCCACCAGCATTTCAGCCACAGCAGAGCTCTGTAACCAGAGAGGACAGAGCCCCGCCGGGCCAGCGTTACCCGGCAAATTTTGCCTTTGACCATCGCACCAGACTGAGCCAGCCCACAAATCTCAACCCAGAAAGCAGGGAGGAGCCAATGGGGCCCAGCGAGGATTGGGTGGGGCCATGGGGTGGTGGGGAGGAGCCAGGGCAAGTAGGGAGACATGGTCAAGAGGGAAGGCAGCAAGTGGGCCCCAGGTGGGGGCATGGCCAGGCGAGTGGACCAGCCCCCAAGTTGCATCCCCAGGAATGCCAGCATCCCCAGCCCAGGGTAGCCCTGGCTCCTGTGCTCTGCTCCAGGCCCCAGAATGGGGGAGCCAGGCCAGTTCCACCTCCTTCCTCAGACACACCCCATAGGGTTGGGGAAACGGGGTTGTGGGAGGTCCTAGCCCTATAGCACAGAGACTAGGGCCTTCAGTGGGCACAGGTCCCAGGTGCCCTCGGAGTTGTGTAAAACAAGGAGTCAGGTATCCCACTGCACCTAACATGTGGCTGGAACCCCAGTCCTGGCCCCAGAGGAGCTGCAGGCACATGCTGAGTGGGTCTCCAGGAGCCTTGCACAGAGGCTGACCTTTAACAAGCTGACCTGAGAGGCCCCCACGCCAGCCCTAGCCTGGTCCCAAGCCATCCCCACTTCCACGTCCTACAAAGGGCTCCTGTGCCCCTCCCTCATTCCTCCAGGGAGCCCTCCTTGTCTCTTCCTCCCCGCTGTCAGTCCCCTCCCCATCGCACAGAGCAGGCTCTCTTTACCGGCCCACTCCCAGAGGCTCCCTCCCACCATGTGTGTCCTGAAGGCACTCAGGTGCCCGGGACAGGTCGTAAGCGGCCGGCACCCCTCATGGGGCCACCGAACACAAAGGTGAGTGTCTTGTCTTCCAGGTAAGGGCCTTGGGGTGCTGTGACCGGGGCCTTCCTGCGTCTAGGGCCAAAGTTAACCCAACATCAAGAAACAAGACAGGCTCCACGCAGATCCCCAAAATGCTGCCTAGAAAAGACCACGGACAAACCAGCAGACAGGGAGTCACTGCTGGTTCTCTGTTTTCCCAAAACTTCTGCGAGGGCCTGAAGCATTCCTGCATGAAAGACGCTTAGCAAAAAGGCCAGCAGATGCGGCTCTGTAGATCTTTTCAAAGGCTGTCCCCTGCCAGGGTGACAAGTTCAGAGGTGGAGAGGGGATAGACCTGGCCAGGATGGAGTCGGAGATCTGTCTGAACTCTAAAGCATCCCGCCGGCTGCCTCTCTCCTCCTTGCCTGAGGAGGCCAGACTCCGGGATGTGTTCTAAGTCAGCCCCACTTTTAGGTCTCAAAGCAATGCCAAGCCCGTGCCCGTGCCGCAAAGCCGGGCTGACTACGCACAGCAGGGAAGTCCCCGGTTCTCCTGCAGCCTCCCTCCCGTCTTCCTCCAAGTCATGGAACTATATTGGGGAGATGGCGGCCCCTCCCCAGTCCCAGGCGGCCAGCCGTGCGGCAACAGCACACCAGGAGCCCGGGCTCAAGGCCAAGGGGTCCCACTAACAACTCCAGTCCCACTATGCAGACACACCGGGACTAAGATTATGCTAAGATGGGTGGCAAGTGGCGGGAGTCTGGCTTCCTGCTGCTGGAATAGACATGTATTGATCAGCAAGAAAGGAGACCAGAAAGATCCATGTAGGCGCCGGATCAAAGTTCATCAGCAGTGTGAACTCACGCTTCACTCAATACAGGTACAGGAGGCTCCACGTGGAGGCAGGCAGAGACATGTACATACATGTGCGTTAACTCACATGTGCATGGCCAGTGTGAACTCGCACCACACTCAGCACAGAACAGGAGGCTACACACGGACGCAGGTAGAGACAGGAAAATACATGTACATGAGCTCACGCATGCATTTCCTTGCTGTCAGCTGAGGGCCTGGAAGCAACGACACCCCAGGAGTAATGAGCGCACCTGCTACCTGGATCTTGGTTTCCGATTCTGCTCTCCAGTAAAAGGAACCCGGGCTCCCTGGAGAAGGGGCTGCATAAACTCATAAATGGGCAGAAGAGGCAGACCCCCACTGCAGAAGATTGCCACGTCAGTGACACAGCCACTCTTCCCTCAAGGAAGTGGGCGTGACTCCCCAGCCTTTAAGTGTGGCTGGGTGTAGTGGCCTCTTCCCAAGGCAACAGAACTGGAGGGAGGAGACACAAGAACCCCTGCGAAGATGCCTGACAAACACACCTCAGCCAGGTAGCCAAGTCAACACCAGCAGCCGTGGGTCACGTGGATGACATGCGCCTGGCGTGATGTGGTAACCGTGCCCCTTAGCAGGAAGTCCTTCCTCCCGCTGCTAAGCTGGCACCCCAGTCTCACCGTGAGAAACACATCCAAATTCCAACAGAGGAATTCCAATTGTCCAAACAGACAAATTCCTATGGATGGAGATCCCACAATATACCTACTATTTCGTAAGACTGTCAGAGTCATCAAAACTAAGAAAAGTCTGAGAAGCTGTCACAGCCAAGATGAGCTTACGGAGACATGACACCTAAATGTCTCTGGGACCCAACATGCAGTCTTGGAACAGAAAAAGGATACGAGGTGAAAGCTAAGGAATCTGAACGCCCTATGTACTTCAGCTGATCACAATGTACCGATATTGGTCCACGGATTTTAACAAACTATCCCACTGAAGTAAGATGTTCATCACAGGACAGACTGCAAAGGTTGGCAAGGATAATTTGGAAGGTCTGTATTATCTCTGCAATTTTTCTATAAATCTGCAACAGTTTTTTAAAAATAGAGTTGGCCGGGGTAGTGGCTCATGCCTGTAATCCCAGCACTTAGGGAGGCTGAGGCGAGTGGATCACGAGATCAGTAGTTCGAGAGCAGCCTGACCAACATGGTGAAACCCGTCTCTACTAAAAATGCAGAAGTTAGCCGGGTGTGGTGGGATGCACCTGTAATCCCAGCTACTCAGGAGGCTCAGGCAGGAGAACTGCTCAAACCTGAACCCGGGAGGCAGAGGTTGCAGTGAGCCGAAATCATGCCACTGCACTCCAGCCTGTGTGACAGAGTGAGACTTCCTCTCAAAAAAAAAAAAAAATAGAGTTATTGGCTGGGTGCAGTGGCTCATGCCTATAATCCCAGCACTGTGAGAGGCCAAGGTGGGTGGATCACCTGAGGTCAGGAGTTCGAGACCAGCCTGGTCAACATGGTGAAACCCCGTCTCTACTAAAAATGCAAAAATTAGCCGGATATGGTGGTGGGCACTCGTAATCCCAGCTACTCAGAAGGCTGAGGCAGGACAATCACTTGAACCTGGGAGGCAGAGGCCGCAGTGAGCCAAGATCACACCATTGCATTCCAGCCTGGGTGACAAGAGCAAAACTCCATCTCAAAAAAATACACACACACACACACACACACACACTATTAAAAACAAAAACTCAGGATGGGGGGACACAGGCTCCGGGCTCACTCCCCAGCTCTACCTGAGCACCTATGAACACTCACAGCCAAACCCTGCCCCAGGTGCCCAAGAGGACGCAGAGTAAAAGCCTGGAGATTCTATGACATACACGTACAACAATGGAAGGATGGCCCACGGACAACAACAGTGGGCTACGGGATAACTGGTGAAGTCCGTGAGAGCCGCGTGCATGGGGCCCAGCCCACAAGCATCCTCATCTGCAGCCATTTGCCCCCCACACACCTGACAGATGCTGTCCCCAGTGACTCCAGGCACGAGAGGAAAAGCCCTCTAGGAGCTCAGAAGACAGGCAGGTAAACGGACAACCACAGCAGGCTGTCAGCACAGGGGCAGGGGGCCAAAAGCCAAACCCCGAGAGAGTGGGAAGGCCCTGAAGGCTTCCTGGAGGCAGCTGAGTACAGTTCACATGAATGGCAAGGATGGAAACGTATGAGACGTGAAATGGCACGCGGTGCCCTGCACACGGTAAAGAGCTCTACATCAGCCAAACCAACACTTAGGAGGCAAGGCGAGCCCTCCAAGCATCCTGACAAAGGTGGTCCAGGGGCAGGGAAGAGGTGCCACACTCTAGGAGGGGCACCACACCCAGCTCGGCCACTGCATGTGACAGCACAGATGAAAACACATCCACGCGGAGTTGGGGACGCCGACGCCAGAGGCCACAGGTGGTCTGAGTGCCTCTGTATGAATTGCCCAGAGGAGATAAATGAGAGGGACAGAAAGAGAAGGCTGGGCACAGGGGTGGGAGGAAGGGTCCAGAGCGTGCCTACAGCGTCTAGAGGGCCCAGGTCCCTGTTTCAGTTTCAACTGTGGTGATGGCTGCACAGCTTGGTGAATGTATGAGAAGTCCGTGAACTGTGCACTTTAATGAGTGTGTTGGATGGTGTGTGAATTACACCTCAATAAAGACTGACAAACACACCTCAGCCAGGTGGCCAAGGCCAACACCAAGAGTGAGGAACAAATGCACTCATTCCCAGCCTGGCCCCTGGCCCCACCCCACTCCACAGCCCAGCTCCGCCCTGAGCCAGGGTCCCAGGATACCAAGCGCTACAAGGTGCCACTCCAGGTCACTGGACACGAGCAGGGAACCCTAATTTCAGGATCCCACCTTCTAGAAGGGAAGCGTGGCAAACAGTAGACAAAGACAACCAGAACCACAGGACAAGGCGAGCAGCGACGGCAGAGGGACGGCCTCCCAGGCGAGGGGACGTGGAACAGGGAGATGCCAGAGCTAGGAGCCCACCGTCCCAGAACGGCCCACACGGGAACCGTCAGAGAGAGGCCGGGCCGTTTCCTGGGGCCTCCTAACCACTCACTGCCCAGCATTCAGTTTCTCCCACTGCAGCTTCTCAGGAGTCTGGTGGCACAGGGGTCCCGAACAGAGTCTCTTGTCCCTCCTGTTCGCCAGGGACAAGAATGATTCACCCAGCACAGGGCTTCATGGCTTCCTAGTACCCCCATGCTCTGCCTCCTCGGACCTTGCTTCACAGAGGGCAGTGATGGGGCCACTGCCAAGTGCATCCCAGAAGCCCTTGCTCTTGAACCACCCATGGCCTCCCCACCCAGCCCCACCCAGTCCCACCCAGCCCCAACCAAAGCCCCAGCGCTGCTCCCCAGCAGACCTGCCTCCTCTAGGGAAGTGGCAGCCAGGCCTCCCCACCCATCTGGGTCTCCCTGTGGGAGGTGGTACGATACAGCCACTTCAGGCCAGAGCCTCCCATACCCTAAGCCAAGGTCTTCGTTTACAGGTGACCAAACTGAGGCCCAGAGAGGTTAGGGTCTTGCCCAAGAACACAAAGCAGCAAGATCAAGAGTGCTCTCCACCTAACCCCCATGCATATGGGGCACAGGTTAGCAGCCCAACCCACTGGTCCAAACCCACCTCTACCACGCACCAACCTGTGGCCCTGGGGAACTGCCAAGCGGCCGGCTCTGTGGGGCTTCCTCCTGTGTGAGGCTCGGCTAACAAGAGCCCCTACCTCCAGCTGTTATGAAAATCCATCGTGTAACAGGCTTAGAGGGCTGCCTGGCCCGGGCAGGACGTGCTGTCCACATCTTGCTATTTCCTGCATGTGTGACAGCAAAGAGAGAAGTCTCATCACGACTTCAAGTTTATTGCTTATATTTCTCTCACGAAATCCCCCTTACAGGAGGTTTATTAGGAAGGCAGAAGGCCTGCAGTGTTTACGAGCACAGCCTTTAGAGCCAAACGACCCACGTGCAAATCCCAGCTCTGCTCAGGAGCTAACTGGGGACTCAGACAAGCTGCACCGCCTCCCTGTGCCTCAGTTTCCTTATCTGTAAAATGGGATGAAGCCGGATGCTCTGAGGACTTCGTGAGACAATTTGTGTCAAACACTCAGCGCAGGCCTGCTGTGCAGAATGAGTGATTTCTACTGCTATTATGTTTTTGATAGGCCGGTACTTCCTGCCTTCCCGTGTAACCACAGGGGACTTTAAACACAGGGCTTAAACATAATCACAACCCTAGATTATAACTCGAAAGCCAAACAATCAGAACAGAAGCCCTTTAGACGGGACTGTCATCAGTGGTGAGTTACCAGCCCAAAGTGTCCGCCCAGGCCTTCTGTATGGGCCATACTCAGAGACACCAAAGGCAAAAACAACAGGGCTTTCTCTAATTAGGGAAACCCAAGTTTTGTTTCTTTCTTTTTTTTGAGATGGAGTTTTGCTCTTGTTGCCCAGGCTGGAGTGCAATGTCGCAATCCTGGATCACCGCAACCTCCACTTCGAGGGTTCAAGTGATTCTCCTGCCTCAACCTCCCAAGAAGCTGGGATCACAGGCACGCGCCACCATGTCCAGCTAATTTTTTATATTTTTAGTAGAGACAGAGTTTCACCATGTTGGTGAGGCTGGTCTCAAACTCCTGACCTCAGGCGATCTGCCCACCCGGGCCTCCCAAATTGCTGGGATTACAGGCATGAGCCACCGTGCCAGCCAAACCCACATTTTCTTGCGCCGTCTCCAACTGTGAGAGGTCTGAGTGAGCCACGTTTAAGTTCTCAGGTTAAACTATTATATTTCCCCAGCTGCCAACGGCTCCAAGCAGGTGACAGGCTGCCCTGGGCCCCAACCGCTGGGCTGGGTTAGGCCTGTGACTCTCCGTTCACACAACCGTCCCCTTGGGAGACCCAGGCCTCCTCCCAGACTCCCTAGCCACACCTGACTGTGGAGGACTTGAACTTTACTCCTTCACAAGCAGCATTTTCAGGACCATTGCGGTGACACCAAAAGCCAAAGAAAAGGCAGATCTAAAACTCACCGCGTTGCCAAAGGGACCCCAAGCCAGCTTGCAGGATGCCCAAACTTCAAAAGCATTTTTGAGTGGTCTACTTGGCCTCGGAGGCACCCCAGCAGGTACCCATCTCCAAGCCAGGCAAGAGGCGCTGCTTCCCAGCGAGCACCCCTGCCTTCCACCTGCTACTCACTGTGCCCGGCCATGGTTTCTCTCCTTCAATTCCCCGCCAATTTCTGTCAGAGATTTCTGCAGAGACAGTCTCCTTTCCCCTAAAGAGGCCAGGCAGCAGCCTCTCAGGCCACCTGGCAGGGGAGGAGGCAGAAACTCAGGCAGGGGCGACCAGGCCACCCAGCCAGTACACGCCCATAACAGCAGCAGCTGTGGAACTGCTCAAGTCCCCACCGTGGCCACTAGGCAGGAGCCCCAAAATCTGACACACAGAGGCCCGCATACGGGGAAGCCTCCTAAAATGAGCCCCTGACCAGGGCCATGGCAGACCCAGACTGGAACTCCACTGCCAAACAAAGCCCAGTGGATTCATCTACCAGAGACATACCCAAACAGAGGAACACTGGGAGCTGGAAGGGACCTTCATGTGGCCCCAGGGAGGGGAGGGGGCACATGGATGGCACAACCAATCACTAACACAGATCACACTATGGGACCATCGGGGCCCCAGGACCTCCTATAACAGAGATGTCACCAAGACGTGTCAGGTAAGGCGCTGCTGTTTCCGTAACATCTGTAACACTGCTGATCCTCCTTCCAAAGAGAAAACAGGCCTCAGGCTGGCAGCCCTCCCTGGCAGCAGAGGCTCACTAGACTCCTATAGCACTTTGTTTTCATTGAGCCTGAACCACTATTCTATTCTATTCTACAGCAGAAATGGTGATTCAGGAAAACCGGCTCTGATCCTCCTCCCTTGTTTTCTAGTTGGTGAAGGTGAAGCCCGGGAGAGCGGAGAGCAGAGGTCACCTGACACTGGCGCGGGGCTGCACAGGTTAAGACGAGGCTGCTAAGGGCAAGGCCTCGAAGGCCGGTGGTTGGAGCGAGACCACCTGGTTCTTTCGCAGTGAAGGGTCCTCCACCTCCCTCAGCAGGAGACCCAGAATAAACAGCCTCCCAGGGCCATGTCGAAACAGACCACAACTTTGAGACTTTGCCGGGTAGTTTCCAGGAAATGGCTCTCCAGAGTACAAGACAGACATCACAGGACAGGCCCCGCCTGCCCCCAGGCTGCATGGCTGGGACAGCCGCACTCCACACCACACATCAGCCGCAGGGGCAGCTGAGAGGAAAGGGCGGCAGAGCAGAGGACTGGTGGTCCACTGAGACCCCAGGTGCCTGACTTCCCAGGCTCCAGGACCAAACTGCATATCCCTCTGAGCCCAGCACAGTGAAGACTGTGGGGCATCGAGATCCCTGCCCTGGGACCACAAAGTGCTGCAGAAAGCAGGGCCCCTTTCCTGGGCCAGGCAGGGGTCTTCGGAGGGGTCTGCGGCAGGAAGGAGGGGCAGGCTTAATGAGGTCACTCATGTGGGGAGTCCCAGCTAACAACAGTGGAATGTGGCTTCACCCCAGCACGAGGCAGGAGCAGCAACTGAACACACTCTCCCCGCCAGACTGTGTGTCCCCAAATGGGCCTGGGACACAAAGTCAGGAAAACAGACTTCAGGCACAGCCACAGCTGCCCAGGGCAGAGGCCATGACCGACCTCCGAAGCCCATTCTGACCTCTGACCCAGGGCGAGCCTGGCCTGAGGGAGGCCCACATTATCTCATTCGATCTTGCTACCTGCCTCTCCCCACTCGCTAGTGAGGAAACTGAGGCCCAGGAGGCTCACTACCTTGCCCAAGGTCACAGAGCAGGCGGGTTGAGGGAGGCAAGTCCCAGACTCCTCCTTCAGCACTGTCCTCTACTCCTGAGCCAACAGAGCCCTGGCCCTGACCTCCCCCACAGGCCCAGCCCCAAAGCCAGCCCCAGGGCAGAGCTGCACTGGGCTGGGACTAAGACATCTCATTTTGGGTGTGTAGGAGAGACACCCCTGAATTTTCTCCCTAACCCACACAAGGCAGGCAAGAAAGGAACCCCATCCCGCAAAACGTCTCCCCCAAACCGAATCTTTGCTACCTCTGGAGATGCAGGGTTGACAAAAGCCGCAGAAGTGTACTTGGCCCTGGGGCACTGCTGCACCTTCTGCCAGGAAGCCAACAGGGCAAGGGCACCAGCCCACCCGGCTGCGAACAAACAGGCTCTCCTCCCTCCCTTGTCCAGGGCCTGGCAGGGGTGCAGGTCCTGCTCTGGGCCTGTGGGGCCTCAGGCCGGGGTTGCCACACTGCACCCCACGTTCTGGCAGGCGCACGGGCCTGGGCTCCAGCCCAGGTGCCAGCCCGCCCCAGCAGAGAGCCCCACAAGCTCAACGTCCCAAACAAAGGGAGAAGAGACAGGGCAGAAAGTGGGGTGCATCCGGGGGATAAGCGCCCACAACTTTTGGCGAGGTCGTCTCTAGGGAAGCAGGGGCTGGGGCGCCCCCCTCCTCTCCCGTCCCACACGGGAGTGGATCCGCAGCGCGACATTGGCGGGCCCGGGCCGGTCCCGTCCCCCTCCAGTGGCCCCACGTCGGTGACCCCGGTCGGGCGACCCCCGCCGTAGTCCGGGCCCCGCAACCCGGGGACGCTCTCGTGTCCCCCGACCGGCGGGCAGAACCCGGACCAGCCGCTGCCGGTGCCCACGGGGGGCGGCCGTGACGCGCGGGACCCGGGGGCGTGTGCGGGGCGCGCCCGCGCGGGGCCCTGCTCCGAGGGTCGCCGGCTGGGGCCCGGGCGGCGGCGGGGGGAGCGCGGCCGCGGGGCAACCAGGGCCGGGCGTGAGGCGTCCGCGCGCGCCGCTTACCCTGAGCGGAGATCGGGGCCAACTCTCATCCACCCGCCGCGGCGCCCCCCTCGCCGGCCGCCCGGCCGCGCTGCACCTGCCGCCCGCCCGGGAGCCCAGCGGCGCCGGGGAGCCGGGAGGAGGCGGCCCCGCGGGTCCCGGCCACGAGCGCGGAGGCGGCGGCGGCGGCGCCAGGTCGCGCGTTCGCGTCCCGCTGCGCGGAGTCTGCGCGCCCCCCGCCCCGCTGCGCAGCCGCCGCCCCGCCCCGCGCTCGCCTTAAAGGGGCCGCGCCCCGCGCCCCGCCGCGGCCCCGCCCCCGACCCGCGGCCGGCTCGGGGTCCTCGGGGGCGCGCCTGCCCCCGGCGGGTCCGCGCGCGCGAGCTCGGTCACGCGGCGCCGCCTTTGTTTGGGTGGCCACGTGCGCCCCCGCCGCTCGCACCCACGCGCACGCGCGGCCGCCGCCGGCCACGGCCACGCCGTCCCCGCGCCTGCCAGGGCGGACGAGCACGCACGCTGCTGTGGCCTCGCCCGCGCCCCGCGGGGCCGCCCGCCGCGCAGGAGCTGGGTCGGGGCTGGGCTGCGGGGCAGACCCGCGTCCCGGGCGGAAATGCCCGTCCCCGGCCGCCACGCGGGGCCCCGAGCGCAGCCCCAGGGGGCTGGACCTGCGGCCCGCGCGTTACGGGACGCAGCACGAACCCCGCGAGAGTCGCGCAGTACCTGGCGCGCCCACCCCAGGGTGCCCGGGGTGCTGTCTGTCCCCAGGATCTGGACCTCTGGGCCCACCCTTTCTCTGAATCTCACCTTTCTCATCCAAGGAATACCCCACTGCCCACGCCCCACGACCCTGCATCTCCCCAGGCTCTACCCTGCCGGGGAGGACATCGGTACGGGGGACGCACTCTAAGCCCACCTGCTCCCAGGTGCTGGACCCTCCAGAAGAAACCACCCACCACCCCGCTTCAAGGCTGTCCAGCTCACAGGAGAGTGCTCAGCCAAGGGGTAGAGGGGATCGCCCTGCAGCACGCTGGCGTCCTACCCAGGAGGATTGTTGCTGGAGGCTGGGGTGGGAGGGCGGAGGAGACCCGGAGTGGAGAAAATACACAGGCCTGGTGGCTGTTTTTGCCCAGCCCTCTCTGCCTCCCTCTCCCCAGGCTGGGTCCTCTGTGCTCTGCCCCACCCTTGCCGTGCCAATGCGCTGCCCTCAACCCACTGACCCTGGGAGTCCTACAGGCATCTCCAGCCTTTCAATCCAAAGACTCCAGAACTGGATCTGCCCCAGCTCAAATGCACCTGAAGCTCCTTGGGTCAAGATTCAGCGTCCCTCTTTGATCCTCCTCCAGGCCCAGCCTTGATGGACCTGGGTTGAGGCAGGCACTCAGGGCAGCTGTATTTCTCCAAGGCTCAGGTTCCTGTCTGCAGAACTGGGGCCCCCAGTGATTTCAGGGCAAAAGATCCAGCGCATCCACAGGGGCTGCACAGCGGCGTCTGTCCTGTGCCTCAGCAGGCAGCATAGGGCGAGATGGCGCGCTGTCTGCAGGACTCTCTCCCCAGGATGGCCAAGATGACTCACAGTTGTGCCCAGAGCCCCCATCCAGCTCCGGGCCTGACCGCCAGACCTCTCTGGCTCCCCACCCCCTGCTGCCCAAACCCTCGAGGCTTTCCTGCCTTATCTCTGTCCTCCAGGGAAACAGGACTTGTTTTTCCCAAACACAAGCTCTACTTTCCTGCCTCCCGCTCCCTGCTCTGGCCATATCCTCCCAGGGGTACCAGCCCAACACTAACTTTATCCAGCCTGCCAGGCTCAGCTGCAGAGCGGCCCACTCCTGGAAGCCCTCCTGAGCCAGCCTGGTCAGAAATGACCCCAGACCCTGACCTGCCAAGGCTCTGGGGGAGGACGGGGCCCCATGACACCACCTCCTGCCTCTGGCACTGCGGCCGTACTTCTGTTGTTTTCACTGCTGACTGTCCGGGCTCTCCTCTCTCCCCAACAGCACAGGTGAGCTGCTCCTGGGAGGAAAGGCCCAGGGCTTTCCTGTGTGAGCCCCTCGCTGCTGTCCCCACACCTCAAGAGCTTGGCCAGGCTGTGCGTCATTGTCAGGGTCATTTTGTGCACAGATGACTCACCTCAGTCAAGCCTGAAAGGCAAACTGTGTGTTTGGGTGCAGCAGTGGAGATCTCTCTGCCAGCAGGACGCCAGCTCCTTCTCACCTCTTATCTCTGAACCTCTCTGCTTCTCCCTGTGGAGACAGAGCCTCCATCCTCACAGCAGCGATCCCAAAGAGGACCCCCTCCCGCCGCACACCTTCCAGCAAATCTGGAAGGAGTCTCATCAGCCCCATTTGGTCATGTGTCACACTGGAGCCGAGGGGGCTGCAGGGGCAGAGGCCAGGGTGCTGTGACCGGCAGTGCCATCTGAACCACTTGGGCTGGGGCAGGCAGTACCCCAACAGAAAAGGGGCGACAGCAGACATCGTGAGGCAGAGCAAGTGCCTGAGGAATGTTCATTTCCTGAACAGCCAGGATTACGAGTGGGCAGGCAGGAGCCGGAGGGAAGCCACGCCAGGCAGCCCCAGCATGCCTAGCCCCTCATATCCGGTCCACCCTCCAGACATTTGCTGGGTGCCCAGTCCCTGTTTGACGGGTCCAAATGTGGTGCTGTACGGAGAGTCAGACAGAGCCCCTGCCTGGTGGACAGACATGGACCACACCCCCAAAGGGAGGCGCTTGATACTGCCGGGTGCCCACCACCCTGCTCTGAGGCTCCTCATAGCCGTCCCATTTGCCCATTTACAATTTATGGCTAAATTGTATCCCCCCGACAAATTCATCTGTTGAAGTCCTAACTCCCATACCTCCCAAAGTGATTGCATTTGAAGGTAGGGTCCTTAAAGAGGCCATGAAGGTAAGTGAGACCCTGAAGGTGGGCCCTACCCCAGTGTTAGAAACAGATGTTGGAAATAGACGCTCGGTGCCACAAAGTACAATCGGCACTGAGCGTCTGTATCTTTCGGCATCACAATGTTTACTTCCTGGACTGCAGGAGGGGCACCCTCGTTAGCCATCTTGCCATGAGAGTGCAATGAACAAAGGAAAACACACACATTTATCCCTTACGCATTTGGGGTCGTCCTCACTGCTGGGTCTGATCTCCGTTGGCTGGAGCCAGACCTCACAATCTAAACTAAATCTGGATTGGCTAACAACTTAACACTTTTCTAAACAGGTAAAAGCAACGGAGAGCTGGGACATGCCTGTGAGCACGTCCAGCACAGATATCTTGGTAAAAGTACAAGGACACAGAATGGACTACGTGCCTGTAACATGGCAGTCTAACAGCTACAGAGGATAGGGCTTCACAAAGTTATTAGCACACTTATGATTTAACAGGAAAGGGAACTTTCATTTCTACGTCCCACCCCCAGTAGGACATGTGTCCTCATAAGAGGAGGAGATGAGGACACAGACACACAGAGCGGGAACTACATGAGGACACGGGGAGGAGGCGGCATCTCCACTCCCAGGAGTGAGGCCTCAGGAGGAGCCCGCCCTGCAGGCGCATTGAGCTCGGACCTCCAGCCTCTGGAAGCATGAGGAAATGAATCTCTGTTTTTCTTTGCCTAAGCAGCCTGTCTGTGGTGCTGGTTACATCCACCCTGGCAAACTCATGCAAGGGCACAGGCCCAGGGTGGCCACTGGAACCTGAGGGCCACACAGCTGGTGATGGCAAGGCCACTGCTGGCTGTCCCCTTCTCTGCTCAGAGCAGAGCTGGACACGGGGATGGCGGGGTGGGGCTGGCCCAAGTTGGCATGGTGGATCCCTGAGCTTGGTGGGTGGCCTGTGAAGGAGGCTTGGAGCCTGCTCACACCAGGGGCCGGTGGGGCCCTCTGACCCCTGCCTGTCAGCCTCAGAGCCCCAGGCAAATTGGGGGCAAGATGACAGGACTCGAGAAGAACTCAGTGACGAGTGAAAGCAGGGGACTCCATACATAGCCCGCCACCCCCGCCCTGCCCACTGGCTCCTCAAGGGCACCTTGCTACATTTGTCTGTAGCCAAACAAAGGCATAGAAATAAGTGGGTGAGCAGCATGGGTGTATCAGGGGCAGGCCAGCCCGATGTCATATCCCATCTCCCTCTCACCTTCTGAGATGGGACCTGGCACCCAGCAGGTGCACCTGGAAAGTTTGCACCTCAGCATGTAATATCCAGGCTGTCATTCCATGTGCACAGAACCACATGTTATATCACACGGGACGCCAAAGCACAGAGGGCTCAGGAACCTGCCCTGGGCCACCAAGGAGAGGAGGGAAGGAAGGACTCCAAGCCCCAGGGTCTGCGGACTCTGGGTTCCTGGCAGTTCCCCGTGTCACCTCGTTGCCACACCCCAGAGATGGCAGCACCTGGCACCAAATGGCACTGGGAAGTGCCGGCGGTTGCTATTTTCATCCTGATTAGGGGAGAAGGGGTGGGGCCAGGGCTATGGAGGAAGGCGCCTGGATCTGGAGTGGTGAGCGAGCTGGTGCTGGCACAGAGCAGTTACAGACACGGAGCACAGAGGATTCAGCCCGGCACGGAACACACCCGGGACTCAGGCCTGCTCCCGCCTGACCTGGGAAGGAGGTGGCGGGGCATTACTGTGCCCATTCCACAGACAAAAAGCTCAGTCCTGAGAGGCAACGTGTTTGGATCAGTGTCACACAGCTAGTTCAAGTCCCCACCAGGATGCCCTATGAGCCCACAGCAACCATGTCCCTGTCACCACCAGCCTGAAACGACAGGGAGAGTGACAGAGCACTGCAGCCACAGGGCAAAGAGATGCCCTGGGGGCTTGCAGGAGCTGGAGGAGGCACACACAGCCGGGTGCTTGAGGGTGCACGCGTGAGAGTATCCAATCCTCGGTGGAGAACGCGCTGGACAGCGGCCTTCAGGAGGAGGGGACGACTCAGGTTAGGAGGGACTCATGAGAAAGGTCCCGGGACACAGCAACACCCACCAAACCAGGGCCGGGACTAGGAGCGGAGGGGAAGGTGTGGCCCAGCAGCAAGGAGCAGTCACAGTGGAAGGGTAGAGACTCCAGAACGAGCTGTGCCTGCCAGCGGGAACCTGTGATCTGGGGGCCAAGGGGCCGGCCCTGCACACAGAGGACTCTCGCCACGGCGAAGACAGAGTCAGCAGCCCCAGCCACCCCCCCCAAGGCCACCCCTTCGTCTGCCGTGCATCCAGTCTGTCCTGTCCCCTTCCCCCCTTGCCCACCCGAGGCCCCTTGGATGTGAGATGCACCGCCAACTTCACACCTGTTTCCAGGGAGCCCTGAGGCGCTGCTGCTGTGCACGCCCCTGCTGTAACTTGCATCAGCATCCCAGGCCCACGTCAGTGTCTGGGGTGGTGGGGAGGGAGCATGGAGGTAATGGAAGAAATGGAGGACTTCTCCTGCTGTGGCTCTGGGCGGGGGTGGGGGGTGTTATGTCCCTGCACTTAGCAGGGCTCCACCAGGCCCCAGGGAAGTGGCAGAGAGCACACTCCTGCCGCCGGCTTGGGATGGGTATTGAAGTCCGAACTTGGGGTTCTGGCTTCTGAGGGTAACTGGGTGTGCCACCTTTCGGCAGCAGGTGACAGCGCAGCGCTGGGGCCAGATGCTACCCCCCTGGGACACCACCCGCCCCAACCTGAGCCCACCCCCTGCTCCCTGCCCCCTGCCTGATATCTGCCCAACAGCCCGATAGGGGTGGACGCCACTGGGGGCCACATGGGCAAGGTCTTCTTCCTTAGCAGCTCTGCCTTCTGCCCCCTGAAGACAGACTGCTAGCCTGGGTTATCTAGGCTCCCTGCTGGGTAACTTAGCAAGTCCCTCCAGCTCTCTGAGCCTCAGTTTCCCTACTTTGCAGAGTGGAGGTTGTGCTTCCCTCCCTCCTTCCGGCCTCTTGCTTGCTCCTTGGTCGGCACAGACGCCAGCACTCATCAGGCCTGGCTCATAAAGGGCTTCTCTTTTCTTTTTGTTTTTTTTGTTTTTTTTTAAGATGGAGTTTCACTCTTATCATTTCACTGGCCCATGCCGTTTGTCTTTGGAAGGGTAATTGTCTCTAGTCGCCCAGGCTGGAGTGCAATGGCGCAATCTCGGCTCACTGCAACCTCTGCCTCCGGGGTTCAAGCAATTCTCCTGCCCCAGCCTCCCGAGTAGCTGGGATTACAGGGGTACGCCACCATGCCCAGCCACAAAGGGCTTGTTTTGCAAAGGAAGACCCGTGTGTGAACCTCTAGCCTGCGTCAGGATGCAAATTGCCCAGTGGGGCTGGGGGAGCCAGAGGGAGAGGGATTCTTGGAGAAGGGGCTTTCAGGCCAAGGAGGGCATCTGAGGGAGGGCAGTGCTGGCAGAGGCCCCAGGGAGCAGGTTGTGGAGGAGAGGAGCGCTCTGTAACCTTGGAAAGCTGCAGGCAGGAGACTCGACCCCTCAGAGCTGCTGGACGGGCTGAGCTCAGCAGAGCCTGGGGTCAGGGCTGCCTGACGCTGGGCAGGCCCAACCCCACCCCGGTGTGCCCAGAACGTGGGACAGGAAGTTCAAGGAGAATCTGCCCCAGCTTCAGGGATTCACGTTGTTTGCCCTGCTGGGCTTGGGACTTACTTGGGACCCATTGCCCTTTTCTTCTTGCCTGTGTGTCCCTTTTGGAGTGGAAATGCCTGTCCTATGCCTGTCCCACCACTGCACGTTGGAAGCTCAAAGCCTGTGAATTTCACCTGCTCGCAGCTGGAAAGGGATTGGCCTTGGAATGAATCATGTCGTTTCACCCACATCGGATTCTCACACGAGACTCTGGACTTTATGCGTTAGTGCCGGAATGAGTTAAGACTCTGGAGCCGGCCAGGTGTAATCCAAGCACTGTAATCCAAGCACTTTGGAGGCCAGGGCGGGCTGATCACCTGAGGTCGGGAGTTCAAGACCAGCCTGACCAACATGGTGAAACCCCATCTTAAAAAAAAAAAAAAGAAAAAAAAAGGAAAAAAAAAAAGACTCTGGAGCCATTGGGATAGAATGAATACACTACATGTATGAAAAGGGCATTAATTTGGGAGGCGGGGAATAGAATCCTATGGATTTAATGTGCCCCCTGAGGTTCCTGTGTTGGAAACTTAATCCCTGATGGGACACTGTTGAGAGGTGGGATCTTTAAGAGTTGATTAGGGTGGGCGTGGTGGCTCATGCCTGTGATCCCAGCACTTTAGAAGGCCGAGGTGGGTGCATCACCTGAGGTCAGGAGTTTGAGACCAGCCTGACCAACATGGTGAAACCCTGCCTCTACTAAAAATACAAAATTAGCCAGGCATGGTGGCATGAGCTTGTAATCCCAGCTACTTGGGAGGCTGGGGGAAGGAAATTGCTTGAACCCAGGAGGCGGAGCTTGCAGTGAGCTGAGATCGAACCACTGCACTCCAGGCTGGGTGACAGAGCAAGACTGTCTCAAACACACACACACACACACACACACGCACACGCACACGCACACACGTGCACACACACGCACACAAGTTGATTAGGCCATGAGGGCTCTTCCCTCTTGAGAGGCTTAATGCTGTTATTTCTAGAATAAGTTAGTTGTCATGGGAGTGGATTAATTATCATGGGATTGGATTAATTATCATGGGAGTGGGTTAGTTCTCACGGGAGTGGGTTAGTGCTCATGGGAGTGGGTTAGTTACCTTGGGAGTGGCTTCATTATCATGGGAGTGAGTTAGCTGTCTTGGGAGTGGGTTAGTTATCTTGGGAGTGGGTTAGTTATAATGGAGTGGGTTAGTTATCGTGGGAGTGGGTTCCTGATAAAAGAAGGGGTTCTGTGTACACTCTCTTGCCCTTCTGCCTTCTGCCATGGGGTGTCACACTAAGAAGGTCTTCCCCAGATCCTGGCACCTTGTTCCTGGACTTACAGCCTCCAGAACTGGGAGCCAAATGAACTTCCATTGTTTATAAACTACCCAGTCGCAGGTACTCTGTGATGACAGTACAAAATGGACTAAGACGTCACCTAATGTACTTCATTTTATTTGTTTGTTTGTTTATTTATTTGGAGTCTGACTCTGTCGCCCAGGCTGGAGTACAGCGGCATGATCTCAGCTCATTGCAACCTCCGCCTCCTGAACTCAAGCAATTCTCCTGCCTCAGCCTCCTGAGTAGCTGGGATTACAGACGCATGCTACCATGCTGGGCTAATTTTTGTATTTTTAGTAGAGACGGGGTTTTGCCGTGTTGGCCAGGCTGGTCTCGAACTCTTGACCTCAAGTGATCCACTCACCTCTGCCTCCTGGGATTTCAGGTGTGAGCCACTGCACCTGACCACTAGTGTACTTCCAAAACAACAACTACAAATAAAGTCCTGCTGTGTTGTCCAGGCTGGAATGCAGTGGCTATTCATGGGTGCAGTCATAGCTCACTGCAGCCTTGAACTCCTGTGCTCAAATGATGCTCTCACCTGAGCCTCCCCAGTATCTGGGACTGCGGGCGTGTACTCACATGCCCAGTTGCCTAATATGCTTTTGCAGCCCTAGATCCCATGCGGGATCCTGCATGACACCGAGTCATCACGTCTGTTAGGCTGCTCCTGGCTGTGAGAATTTCTTCGGTTTTCCATGTATTTGACGACCTGGACAGTTTAAGGAGAACTGGTCAGGAATTGTGTAGATGCCCCTTGATTGCAATGTCTGATGTTTTCCTCAGGGGTAGACTGAGGTTTTGTGGAGGAAGATTGCAGAAGTAAGGGCCGTTCCCATCCTGTCCTACAAGGTGACATGCCATCAGCATGACTCCTCACTGCTGGCATTGACCTTGGTCACCTGGCTGAGGTGTGTTTGTCAATTTCTCCACGGCAGTGTTCCCCTCCCCATTCTGTACTCTTTGGAAGGAAGTAAGGACAGCGACCTTTGTCTACTTAAAATTTTTATGTATAGGTGGGGTGAGGTGGCTCACGCCTGTAATCCTAGCACTTTGGGAGGCTGAGGCGGACGGATCACCTGAAGTCAGGAGTTCAAGACCAGCCTGGTCAACATGGCGAAACCCCGTCTCTACTAAAAATACGAAGATTACAGGCAAGGTGGTGGTTGCCTGTAATCCCAGTTACTCGGGAGGCTGAGGCAGGGGAACTCCTTGAACCCGGGAGGAGGAGGTTGCAGTGGGCTGAGATCAAGCCACTGCACTCCAGCCTGGGCAACAGAGCAAGACTGTGTCTAAATAAATAAATAAATTTTTTATCTATATAGAACACCATGAAAAATTAATGTTATTCTATGCAGCCAACAGTTACTTAGATTTACCTACATATTTAAACAGGTACTATCCTAGCCGTTTGGAGGCACCACGAGGTACATTGCCCTTGCTGGGAGGCTGATACAGTCTGAAAGTGGTCCTATCCCAATCTCAGGTTGAAATCTGATCCCCAGTGTTGGACGTGGGGCCTGCTGGGAGGTGTTTGTATCATGGGGGCGGACCCCTCATCAACGGCTTGGTGCTTGCGTTAACAGTGAGTTCTGCTGTTATTAGTTACCATGATAGCTGGTTGTTAAAGAAAGCCTGGCTCACACCTGTAATCCCAGCGGTTTGGGAGGCCGAGGTGGGAGGATCACCTGAGGTCAAGAGTTCGAGACCAGCCTAACCAATCTGGAGAAACCCTCATCTCTACTAAAAATACTGTGTCTCGAAAAGAAAAGAAAGAAAAGAAAAGAAAAGAAAAGAAAAGAAAAGAAAAGAAAAGAGAAAAGAAAAGAAGAAAGAAGGAAGGAAGGAAGGAAAGAAAGAAAGAAAGAGAGCAAGAGAGAGAGAGAGAGAAAGAAAGAAAGAAAGAAAGGAAGAGAGAGAGAAGGAAGGAAGGAAGGAAAACCTGGCGCCTCCTTCTGCCCCCTCCTCTCCTCCGTCCTTTCTCCATGGGCTGCCTCCTCACTTTCCCCTTCTGCTATGAATGGAAGCTTCCTGAAGCCTCACCAGAAGCAGATGCTGGCACCATGCTTCTTAGTACCAGCCTGAAGAACTATGAGTCAAATAATCTTTTTTTTTTTTTTTTTGGAGATGGAGGTTTGCTCTTGTTGCCCAGGCCAGAGTACAATGGCATGACCTCTGCCTCCCGGGTTCAAATGATTCTCCCGCCTCAGCCTACTGAGTAGCTGAGGATTACAGGCATGTGCCACCACACCCAGCTAATTTTGTATTTTTAGTAGAGAAGGGGCTTCTCCATGTTGGTCAGGCTGGTCTCGAACTCCCGATCTTAGGTGATCCACTCACCTCAGCCTCCTGAAGTGCTGGGATTATGGGTGTGAGCCTCCAGGCCTGGCCACCACCTTTTCTTTATAAATTCCCCAGCCTCCGGTATTCCATTCTAGCGATGCAGCAAATTAAGACAGATACCAGCCCCACCATCCGTCTCCAGGACTGTCCTGGGCAGGAGCTGTGGTCACCTCCACTGGCCTCTGTCACTGGGACCTGCACGGTGGATCCTGGATCAATGTCACACTCTCTCTTTAGATTCCCCTCTTGGAAGGAAAGGCACCAAGGGCCTGCTCCCCTCTGCGGGGGGCTCAGGATCCTCCAGACCACTGGCCTCTCGGTCACCCGCCCTGGGGCTGACCTCCGGCCACCTGGGACCCTGCGGTGCCCCCAGTCTCCTCCTCTGTGGTCAGATGGTTTTCACTTATCTGGCCTGAGTCAGGGGCTGGTGAGTGGGGGCAGTGGCTGGCACTAGGTTCACCTGTTAAAGTGCAGGGATAGGGGCAGCTCCCCACAAGGAGGGGAACAAAGAGGGGCACACAACAAAGCTGTGGGCATGTCTGCCACAGGCCAGTGTCCCTGGATACCTTGTTTTGGGTGGGGCAGGACACAGGCAGGCATCCTGGCAGGTCAGAATGTCTGAGGTCCTGGCCCTGGGCCTCCCTAGGTCTGGGCTTCCTAGCCCCCCTAGTGGGCTTCTGGCCCCTCCCACCAGCCTGTCCTTCCTCTGCCCCTAGCTCCAGCCTGAACCCCAGAGATGAGCGACCTTGAGGACCAGCAAGGCCATCCCAGCCCTCCTTCATCTCCCTCCTCTTGCCTGGCCCAGCCTGGAGGAGGAGTGTGGTGTGAATGTAGCCGTGAACCCAGTCAGCTCCCCTGGGCTGAAGCCTCAGAGATGCTGCTCCAGGGCCCAGGCAGTCCCGGTCTGCCCCACGTGGCCTCCAGGGCACAGCCCTCAGCACAGAAGGGCCCAGGCTGAAGGTGTGGCCTGCAGCAGGGGGTGGAGGCTGGGAAGGGCTTGGGGGACACAGGGGATGGGTTGAGGCCTGTTCAGAGCTAGCCTGAGGCTCCTGCTCTCAAGCCGGCCCTCGGGCCCTGCTCTGCAGTGGGTTCAGCTGCCCTGTGATTGCCTTCGGTGCCCCAGCGCAGGTGGGAGGGTTCTGGCTCACCCGCTGGCCGCAGGCTGCCCTTCCTCTTCCTCAGGTGAGGTGCCCACTGTGAGCTGTGCAGCCAGGAACCAGGGTGAGCTGAGTCCCCACCTGCTGCCCAGGGGGACCCTGCCACGTCTCTCTTAGCCTTAGCTGTGCACTAGCCTCCCACCTTCCCTGCACCTGCCGGTCCCTGGGCTCACTGAGGCCACCTTGTGGCTACTCACGGCATCGGCCCCACAAGTCGGGGCTTGATTTCCACACCGACTGCATTTGTCCTCTGTGGACTTTTATCCCCTGTGCCACCTCCCTGGGTGGCACCCGCCACATGCTGTGCTGAGCTACTTCTAAACCCCATGCGGGGCCAGTTGCGGTGTCTCACGCCGCACTTTGGGAGGCCAAGGCGGGCGGATCACCTGAGGAGTTCAAAACCACCCTGGCCAACATGGTGAAACCCGGTCTCTACCGAAAATACAAAAAATTAGCCGGGCGAGGTGGCCCGTGCCTGTGATCCCAACTAGTCGGGAGGCTGAGGCAGGAGACTCACTTGAACCTGGGGGAGTGGAGGTTGCCGTGAGCCGAGATCGTGCCTAAGCAACAGAGTGAGACCCTGTCTCAAAAAAAAAGGAAAGAAAGGAAAAACCCTAAACCCCACGGGGGAAGGCGTTTTCATTTATAGTCTCTTCCTGTTTCACGTGAGGAGCATCGCAGGGCGCGTCTGTTCCCACGCGAAGGGCTCCAGGTCGCTGGAGGCAAGAAGAGAGATCCTGAGAGGCCACCTGGGAAGGAGAACCCCAAGTCAGGGACAGTGGTGAGGAGGCTGAGTGCAGTCATGACGACGCTCACATTCCTGTGTGCTGGGCACTTAATACGAACCAGTGAAGAGAGAGGCTGTCGGCGTGAGAGGAGATCTGGGGGCACGGGGATGTCTCACAATGGGGTCCTTCCTCCACCGCCCCACAAAGACTTTGGGAGACCCCACAACCTCGTGTGCTTTTGGGGTGACTTTGCATGGGAGTGGCATGTGGGGCCTGCAGGCCTCAGAGCAGGGGCAATGCCTGTCCCTTTGGGGTCACTTCCCTGTCACAGGGATGCTGGGGCAGGCCTGGGATCCCCCATCACACGGAGGGAATGACCAGGGCTCCCGGAGCCGGAGCACAGTGCCTAGGTCGTGGCCACAGCGTGACCCGGGCCCTCTGGGGGAGCTGCTCCACCCGCCTTCCCAGGCCCTCCCATCCCCGCTTGCTTTCCAAGACCTGCCCAAAGCCCCAGTCCCTGTAAGGTCCCAAAGATTTCCCAAGGTCCCTTAAGCCTCTGGAGGTCCCCCAAGGCTTCCCAGGCCCCCAAGTCTCAAAAGATCTTCCAGAGACCCCTCAAGGCCTTCCCAGGCTCCTCAACGATCCCCAAGGCCTCCCCGACAAGGCCCTTTAGGCCCTCCTAAAGCCCCACAAGCTCTCCTAGGCCCCCTAAATTCCCAAGACTCCCCAAGACCCCCAAGACCCCCAGGCCTCCCTGCATCCTCAACCCTCCAGGGACACCATCAGCAGCTGCCTCTTCTGGGAAGTCCAGGCTGAAGTCCCCAGAGCTAAATCCACCTGTTCAGCTCCTTGCTTCCTGCTACCAGCTATTGGTCCTGGGCTGACCTATGGTGTGGTGTCTTGGGGTCATGTGACCACCAGGCATAGTCACATGGTGTCAAACATGGCTGCCTACAGCACCACCATAAGGGAGGTGGAAGTGAGTTCTTGTGCAGCACTCCACGGCCGGCCTGTAGTCAGGGAGGCCTCCCCAGAGGCATCCACTAGGCTGCCTGCCAACCTGGGTGCCCCAGGCATGGGCCCCTCCAAGCCTTCCCTAGGAGAACAGTTTATGCAACAAACTGTTGCAGAGGGTAGAGGCTGGGTCTGAATATATATATATATTTTTTTTTTGAGACAGAGTCTTGCTCTGTTTCCCAGGCTGGAGTGCAGTGACACAATCTCACCTCACTGCAACCTCTGTCTCCTGGTTCAAGTGATTCTCTTGCCTCAGCCTCCCTAATAGCTGGGATTACAGGTGTGCACCATTACACCCGGCTCATTTTTGTATTTTTAATAGAGACAGGGTTTCTCCATGTGATCTGCCCGCCTCGGCCTCCCAAAGTGCTGGGATTACAGGCATGAGCCCCCGTGCCTGGCCGGGTCGGAATCTTTAACAGCTCCCCACTGCTCTTGGAGCCCCTCCCACAGCCAACCCTTGTTCACCAACTGGGGAACCAGCAGCCACTACCTTATGCCTGCGTGCCCCTCCTGGAGGTTGGAGTCTCTCTCAGCAATATCAGTGCCAGGACACATCCCTTGTCCTCTCTGCCCCTTTCCCTCATCTGCAGGCCTAGGCCCAGTCGTCCGGCCAGCCTCCATTCTGCTTCTCTCCCTGCACGCAAAGACTGACTCCATCAAGCTGCATTCCCAGAAAGACACCGACAAACCACAAATTCAGCCTCCCCTTTGCCCACAGGATGCCGACGGGCAAAACTGTCACCAAGAGAAGGGAGGAGGGGCCCAAAAGCGGCTCTGTATCTGTGGAGAAAGAGCCTGCTTGGGGCTGGACCCTGGTTGTGTGGCCTCAGATGTGAGTCCTTCCCCTTCCTGGGCCCCAGTGGGTGATGATGGGATTCCCTGGGCTTGACTTCTGACACTGCTGTGCACTGGCTGTGTGATTCTGAACAAGTAACCTAGCCTGTCTGTGCCCATTTCCTTGTCTGTTAGTAGGGATCAAACAGAACATACCACCAAGTTTGTTGACAAGTTAATGTTTATGAAGTATTTATTATTTTATTTATTTTTTGGGATGGAGTCTTGCTTTGTTACCCAGGCTGGAGTGCAGTGGCGCGATCTCGGCTCACTGCAGCCTCCACCTCCCAGGTTCGAGCAATTCTCCTGCCCCAGCCTCTCGAATCGCTGGGATCACAGGCGCTCATAGCCATGCCAGCTAATTTTTTGTATTTTTAGTAGAGATAGGGTTTCAGCATGCTGGCCAGGCTGGTCTCGAACTCCTGACCTCGAGATCTGCCTGCTGCAGCCTCCCAAAATGTTGGGATTACAGGTGTGAGCCACTGCGCCTGGCATATTTATTTTTTTTAAATAGAGTCTCACTCTGTCACCCAGGCTGGAGTGCGGTGGTGCCATATTGGTTCGCTGCAACCTCTGCCTCCTGGATTCACCCTGTAATCCCTCTGTAAGCTGGGATTACAGGCACCTGCCACCACACTCAGCTAATTTTTTATATTTTTGATAGAGATAGCGTTCTACAACATTGGCCAGGCTGATCTCGAACTCCTGACCTCAAGCTATCTGCATACCTTGGCCTCCCAAAGTACTGGGATTACATATGTCAGCCAGGATTATTTGTGTGTGGGGTGTGTGTGTGTGCTAATTTGAGTTCCTTATAGATTCTGGCTATTAGTCCTTTATCAGATGCATAGTGTGCAAACATTTTTCCCATTCTGTAAGTTGTCTGTTTACTGTCATGATTATTACCTCTGCTGTGCAGCAGTTTTCTAGTTTGAGCTTTCTAGTTAAACTTTCTAGTTGAACTATCTTTCTAGTTTATTTATTTTTGTTTTGGTTTTGGTTCATTATATTCTTGGCATACGTGGTAGTGACACTTTGGTTCATTTTATTCTTGTTCTTTAAATTGTGTGTGTTTTCATGAAAAATATTCTGCTTTGGAAATAACAGGAACGTGTAAAGGAAAGACAGCAAGCCATATCTGCCCAGGTAACTTTATTTTTGTCTTCTCAAACATATCAGATCAAATAATGTCGTTTTCTAATCTCGAAACCAGCAAGATTAGAAGAATGAGGCCATCATTTCACGCAGTCTTTCCCCGTTACACGAGGTGTTCAGGATCAAAGTCAAGCCCTGCCGTCAGAGGCAAGTGCCGCCCATTCACTTCTATTAGAACAAACTAGAATCAGGTCCACTGCATCTCTGCTAATTGTTTTGCAGCAGGGAGCCACAGAGGAAGCTAAAACTAACCTTTTTAAGCAATCCTAAGTTTTCACTATCTAACAAGCACTTCGGATTTTTTTTCCTTAAAACAGCAAAGTACAGGTGCTGTATATCTGCTACATCTAAAAGGCTCCCCAGAAATCAGAGCCTATCAAGCGGGAATGTCTGGGGGTGACCCATCCTGCGCACAGAGAGCCAAGGGCTCTCTGCAGGTGTCAGACACACACTACCTCAACAGCAGTCCCGAGGTCTGAGATTCTGAATGTCAGCAGGTGGCTGGCGAGTATCGCCAAAGCCACTCAGGAGCTGGCCATGTGGACTGGCTGGGTTTCTTATTCAACATAAAACACTTCCTCTTTGGCCTGGACTGTTTTGCTAAAATTGGTAGTGGGTTTTAGGGCAGGCCAGTGTATAGGAAACTTTTTTTTTTTTTTTTTGACACGGAGTCTCGCTGTATTGCCCAGTCTGGAGTGCAGTGATGCAATCTTAGCTCACTGCAACCTCCACCTCCTGGGTTCCAGCAATTCTCCTGCTTCAGCCTCCCGAATGGCTGGGATTACAGGCGTGAGCCACCACACCCGGCTAAGAAACATTTACCAGGGAAAATAAAGGCTTAGAAGAACCTTTTGGGGAAACTCTGTGAGGAGCGCAATTTCAGAGTGCCTGTGGCAGCCATGGCCTCCTGGACAGCAGGCACGCTGCGGGCTGCACGGGCTGTGAGGCACAGGCAGGCACCACCCATCTGGAAGAGCAGCCCGTCTTACATCTTTGGTTTCCTTCCAACCAGGAGCAAACGGTGGTAGAAAGAGCCAGGGCATATTTACTCTTTACACCCAGATTTTTCTTTGAACTATTCATTATTACACCATTTGGCTTGCAAAATGATCTCTGATAATGTGGTCCATAAAATCCGCCGTTGAAGCTGCCCTTTTGCCTGACCTGGGTGGGGCTGAACAAGGAAATGGGAAGTTTCCTGTATGCTTCAAAACAGAAATCGATGCCAGGGAATTCTGAAAATGGAAGCTGCCTGCGAAATGCGAAATCACTAAGGGAGTCTCTGCAAAACCCACCCGGCAGCATCAGGAACGGTGTCTACACATGCTCCAGACGGCCATGGCCCCCTCCTCAGAGACCAAAGTTTCAGCCGCATTGTCTCTTATTTCAAACAAAACTCAGTTACATACATCTTATCATCTACATAGGCATGGATACGCACTAAACAAGGACGGAGTACACAGTTGAGGGGTGCCCTGGAATCGGGGCAGGAATGCCTTCGGGGAAGAGTCCTCTGGTCACCAGAGCCCTCGTGCTTCAGAGGAAACCGGCGATCCACCACGGCTTCGAGACAAAAGACAAACATCGGAGACACAGTTCACACTACACTGGTGTAAAAGGACAAGACGTTCGATAAATACAGAGAACTCGGTGTGAAGAAAAGGCAAGAACAAATCTGGACCTCGGGCACAGACTTCAGGGCCCGCTCCCAAGTAATCCTTCCGGAGTCTGGGAACAGCCCCTCCTCCACGGGCGGCCCATTTTTTCCTGATGGGCCGCCAAGCCCGGCTGTGTTAGGCGCTTCGCGTCACTATCAGGCATCGGCATGTGACATTTCAGCAGCACAAAACCTGCCAGTGCTTCACACAGGCCCGCTTCCAGAGGTCAGGATCGGTGCTCCCAGAACAGGCGCCGGGGTCGCGCTCCCAGCCGGATTGTCTTGCCGTGATGAGGCAGGCATGGAGGCCCCCAGCGCCCTTCCTGGCGTGGGCGTGGTCTACCTCCCGAGGGTCACCTGAAGCCGGAACCGTGTTGCATTGCAGTTGCACAGTATTGTGGGGATCAAGCAGCGATGACCTAACCGTAAACTAAGAGGAAGGTGAAATGAAGGCAAAGAGAATCAACCACTTCCCAAAACCTGCCCACAGACCATTACGGAATAAGTCCCGCAAAGTGGATCAAAGTGACCCACCGCTACCTCAGGCCCAGATGGTGTGACCTGCGTGGAAATCATAAATCACGTCCCTAAAATTATTGCAATAGAGCCACTGACGAGCCATTTTCTAAACTACGCTGTTGACATTGTTAAGACCTAAGAAGCCAATGCCCCCATCAGCAGCTGTGTCCGCTAAGGGGAAGTGACGTGAGCTGAACCCGCAGGTGCGCAAAAGAACTGAAAATGCCAAATATGTCACAAAATTGTTGACAAAAGGTGTTTTTTCTAAAATCAAGGTTTAACTATCAAAAATAAATTTCTAAATTTGAATGTATATCTCAACATAATGAGTCTGGAATAATTCTCTTAAATAGTTTTCGCACTTTCCGAGTTCGAAAGCAGGAGCCGGCTGCTCAGCTGTGCGAGTCTGGCTTCTCAGTCTCCTCAATTCCTCGCGCAAACAGTCGAACCAGCTGGCAGTGGACCCTGCAGAGACAAGCAGCCACATGTAAGCCCCACACGTCCCTCACTGAAGGCTGGTCTTGAGCCCCACTCCCAGACAAGGGCTGCGGCGGGGGCCCACTCCCCGTGGAATGGTCAGATGTCGCCGTGGGCTGTGGGAGTTCAGCCCGAAATGACGGGTCCTGGGTGTGGAGTCATTCACTTAGACTCCCAGGATGCCAAGTTTGTAAAGGGTCACTGATGGCCAGGTGGGAAATACGGGCATCAGCACACCTGATTCAGATGACAACGCTCCCATGGAAAGCAGAGTGCCCACTCTGGCCTGTGCCCACTCCACCCACCCACCCCCTCAATGTCCTCAGCAGTACTGAGTGTGCACGGCCTGCGGGGAGCCCGTGTGGGGCGACTCCATTTGTGGAAGAGATGTGTGAGGAATGCTCAGATGAGAAGGACAGGTGGCCCAATGCCAGCAACAGCCTTCAGGCTTGAGGAGCAGGTTGGGGACCCCTGGAGGTCCCCTGCCCAGGGGCTCGGTGGCCAGAGTGAATCCCTGGGTCAGTGCCATCTTTCCACACAGGACAGCTCTGTTTATTTCATGTATTAATAATATCGCAGCCTTCTCAGACATAGTTAAGTAACCTAAACCCCTGCATTAAGTGGCAGGCCAGGGCTGGGCACAGTGGCTCATGCCTGCAATGCCAGTATCTTGGGAGGCCCAGGCAGGCAGATCACCTGAGATCAGGAGTTTGAGACCAGCATGGCCAATATGGTGAAAACTTGTCTCTACTAAAAATACAGAAATTAGCCAGGTGTGGTGGTGGGCGCCTGTAATCCCACCTGTAATCCCAGCTACTTGGGAGGCTGAGTCAGGACAATCACTTGAACCCAGGAGGCTGAGGTTGCAGTGAGCCGAGACCTCACCATTGCACTCCAGCCTGGGCAACAAGAGTGAAATTCTGTCTCAAAAAATTAAAAAATAAAAATAAATGACAGGCTGTTTCCATGGAGCTGGGCTCTCTCTCTCTCTCTCTCTCTCTCTCTCTCTCTCTCTCTCTCACACACACACACACACACACACACAAATTATATTTTAAAAAGTGGTGTGCTTCTCAAGGCATAGCAATGTTTATCAAGATAGACAGGACCTGTTTGATGCCTGCCCTAATTTTCACATTATTCTATTTCTTTAATACGTATGCCAATATTAAAAATAATCCCACTTCCCAAACTTGTCACGAGTTGACAGAGAAAGTCCCTATGCACGGCTGCCTGGGGCAGTGGGTGTTCCTAGGACCTTCCAACGACCACCCTGACAGAAAGAAAGCAGCACGCAGACCCGGGCCTTGAGAGGGGTGGAGACCTCCTCCTCCATTAGGTTTGTTTGGATGTGAACGGAAGAAGCTTTCTTAGAGCCGGAGCTGGCTGGCGGAGGAGTCACTGATCTGAGGAGCTGTCTGCAGAGAGGTGGCATCCTCTTATATGCTGTGACTTCAAGCACTCAAGGGCCATCTGTCACCCAGCTTTTGGTGCAGAAGGCGTAGGCCTGCTGACCAGCCTGCCACGGTTCTCCCGTGAGCCACGCTCTGTGCACGAGTGTCCGGCTGGGCTTCCTTGAAGTAGACCAAGCTCTGACAGATACCTGCCAACAGTTTAGAGCCCGCCTAGAGCTTTACCAGCTCCCCAGCCTCATGTAATCTGCATGTCCACACCTAATTCAATGGCCTTTAAAAAAAATCAACTTGCTTGTTACTGTGTCTTTCCAAGGAGAAACAATTTTCTTTGCGCTCAAATTCCTGCTAGTTATGTGATATATTACAAATTTCCAAATACAATGGGCCCCAGTCGATGTGGGAGGACACTGCTTCCACCTTCCACCCAGCCAGCCAGAGGGGGGGCATGGCGCCTGCCCCAGGGACCCCGAACTTCTGTGTCTGGCCATAGATGCCTCCACGGATTTCCCAGGCTGCATGGCCTTCAACACCAAGTTTCCCTCGGGCCTCCTCCCCTCCTTCCCATTCTCGGGGTGCCTTTCCCAGCGCTGCTGCCTCCTGCCCCTCCCTGCATAGAGCACCTGCACTTGGTGGTTGGCCGTGGCCCTTGAGGCCCACGCTTCCCTGGTGGATTCAGTGGATCAAGGACTGCCCATAAAGGCGGTTTCCTTTGTTTGTCTTTCGAGTTTTTTTGAGTCAGTGTCTCGCTCTGTCACCCAGGTCTCAGCTCACTGCAACCTCCACCTCCCGGGTTCAAGTGATTCTCCTGCCTCAGCCTCCTGAGTAGCTGGGATTACAGGTGCATGCTACCACACCAAGCTAATTTTTTTTTGAATTTTTAGTAGAGACGGGGTTTCACCATAGTGGCCAGGCTGGTCTCAAACTCCTGACCTCAAGTGATCTGCCCGCCTTGGCCTTCTGCCTTTTGAGTTATTTGGGAGAAGAGGGAGAGAATGGCAGGGCAAAGGGCCCAATGCCAGCCTGGGGCACAGAGTGTGGAAGAGAAAAAGAATGAGACGGAGGGGCTTCCAGCAACCGTGAAAATGATCTGCAAACCAAACGCAGGAGGACTCGCACCCTGGCATCTTCCCAGAATGTGTGTAATGGCCTCTCCTTCAATACTGACATAGGGAAAGAAAAGTGAATTTCTAAAACATTCTGTTACAAAGCCCCAGGGAATACCCCTCGGTGAGGCAGCTTGGACCAGACACCTCGGGGCTGGAGGGGCTGGCGCTGGTGGCTGGAGGTCCCTGCACGTACCTGACCTCGATGGCCGGGCTGTGCAGGACCTCCCCGTCGCAGTTCCAGGAGCTGCTGGAGACGGCGCAGCAACAGGAGGGGTGGCTGCTGCAGATGTGCCCGAAGCGCTTCTTCCCCCCCTCTTTGAGGTCACTGTCCTCATCCTCCACATGCTTTGACGTAAACTGGAATTTCTTGACGCGATAAACTTCAACAAAAGTGAAGTCAAACTACCAAGAGACAGTGAGAAGGACAATTCAGCTCTAATGTCCTCCGGGTGGGGCGGCAGAATGGCCCAGGCCAACAGCGAGTTCTCTCAGGCCTTGGTGCACGCACGGCCCTTCCCGGAGGATGCAGCTGCTTGTGTAGGGCCCTGGGGTTCCCTTTCTGGCTGACCTGACAGCTCAGAGACGAAGGGAAGCCTGGCACTCACCTTCCCTGGCACCCACCTTCCCCCGAGCCCACCTTCCCCTGGGCCCAGCTTCCCCGGGGCCCACCTTCCCCGGGGCCCACCTTCCCCCGAGCCCACCTTCCCCGGAGCCCTCCTTCCCCGGTGCCCACCTTCCCCGGTGCCCACCTTCCCCGGAGCCCAGCTTCCCCGGGGCCCAGCTTCCCCCGAGCCCTCCTTCCCCGGTGCCCACCTTCCCCGGAGCCCACCTTCCCCCCGGCCCACCTTCCCCTGAGCCCACCTTCCCCGAAGCCCTCCTTCCCTGGTGCCCACCTTCCCCGGAGCCCAGCTTCCCCCGCTCCCACCTTCCCCAGCACTTGTCAAAATGACTTCTAATGCTTTTAGAAATCACAGCTTATCTACAATGAGGAATGCTTTTTACAGGATTCTGATAGTTAATTAGCAGTGATTTGTGGAATTTTGTATTCTCTTTTTAACAAGCACTACTTAAAAAGCCACATAAAAATAGCATTAGACTAGATCTTAAATAGAACTTAAGTTAAAAAAGAAATGTGACTAAATTTGAAGACTGCAGCCCCAAGTTCCACTTCTCCCAGCATGGGGAGACTCAGGTCTTCCTCTGTGTGGGCTACAGAAAGATGTGGCCAGAGGGCCGGAACAGAACCATTTCTGGGAGCCCCAAGATTCTATTTGAAGTGGCTTCAAGAACCACTTAAGTCTTTACTGTATTGCTTTGTTCTGGTTTTAAATAGGAAGAGAAACAACAGAGAAGAAGTTGAATTATAAACATTTGTACCTCTCAGTTTCTGTGCTCAAATATGCATGTGTGTATATATATGTATATATGTGTGTGTATATGTCTGTGTATATGTCTGTGTACATATGCATATAAATATGTGTGTGTACATATATATGTGTATGTCTGTGTATATATGCATATAAATGTGTGTATATATATATGTGTGTGTATGTATATATATGTGTGTGTGTGTGTATATATATATATATATATATATATATACATTTTTTTTTTTTGACAGGGAGTCTCGCTCTGTCGTCCAAGCTGGAGTTAAGTGGCATGATCTCGGCTCACTGCAGCCTCCGCCTTCTGGGTTCAAGTGATTTTCATGTCTCAGCCTCCTGAGTTGCTGGGATTACAGGCACGAGCCACTATGCCTGGCTCATTTTGTATTTATAGTAGAGGTGGGGTTTCACCATGTTGCCCAGGCTGGTCTCAAACTCCTGAGCTCATGTGATCCGCTGCCTCAGCCTCCCAAAGTGCTTGGCCTCAGATATTTATATTTTTAAATGACACTTTACAAGGAGTAGTTGTAACCAGGAGTTTAAAGTTTGTGAAAGTAAAAAAAAAAAAAAAATTGTCCTTCCTTCCCTTGAATTATAATGAATCCCTACAACATATAAACCAGGGATTGCCGGAACATAAATTACTCACCAGTGGAGAGTCCGTGCAAAAGCCCCACTTACCTGGTCCTGCTGGTTGGTGTGCCTGATGAGAAACCTCAGAAAATTGAACCTGGAGCATTTCCGGATGAGGATGAGGTCGGACGACCCATCCCCCAAGTGGGCGGCCGGGGAGAGGCCCCTGGGGCTCCGGCGACAAGCACAAGACATGTTTGTGGCGTTGATGGCCAGAAACTTTCCACAGACGACTTGCCACTCCTCCACGTCCTCTGAAACAGAAAGAACCATGGCGATGTCACAGTTCCAATGGCGCCAGGCAGCGCCCTGCACCGGGACGGTGTGAGGCCATCCCGGCTCTCACCTGGTCATGCATTTGGCAAACACTTCATGCAATCGACTCTAGCTCAACACCAAAAACATCCACCATGAAACTGTTCGCTCCCCGCAGGAAGTGGTACCCAAAGGGTCACTTCCTGGAAGACAGGACTGTTGTCCATTTCCTCGCTTGGTGACTTTTGGACCACGATTCAGGACAAGGGTCAGCAAACCATAGCTGTGTGCCAAATGCGGCCCGCCATCCACCTGTGTGTGGCCCGAGAGCTAAGAATAACTTTCACATTTTTAAATAGTTGAAAACGTCCGGCGTGGTGGCTCACGCCTGTAATCCCAGCCCTTTGGGAGGCCGAGGCGGGCGGGTCACCTAAGATCAGGAGTTTGAGACCAGCCTGGCAAACACAGTGAAACCCCATCTCTACTAAAAATACAAAAATTAGCTAGGTGTGGTGACATGTGCCCATAATCCTAGCTACTGGAGAGGCTGAGGCAGGAGAATCACTTGAACCCAGGAGGCAGAGGTTGCAGTGAGCTGAGATCGTGCCACTGCTCTCCAGCCTGGGCAACAAGAGTGAAATTTCATCGAAAAAAAATATATATTTTTTATATTTCTGTCTAATTTATATACATATACATATATTAGCCAGGTATGGTGGCAGGCACATATAATCCGAACTACTAGGGGGGCTGAGGAAGGAGAATCGCTTGAACTCAAAAGGTGGAACCTGCAGTGAGCCGAGGTCACGCCATTGCTCTCCATCCTGGGCGATGGCGTGAGACTATCTCAATAAATAAATAGTTGAAAAAAACTGGCTGGGCACAGTGGCTCACACCTGTGGTCCCGGCCCTTTGGGAGGCTGAGGCGGGCGGATCACCTGGGGTCAGGAGTTCGAGACCAGCCTGGCCAACATGGTGAAGCTCTAACTCTACTAAATAATACAAAAAATTAGCCAGGAGTGGTGGTGCATGCCTGTAGTCCCAGCTACTTGGGAGGCTGAGGCTGATGGATAGCCTGAACTCGGTAGGCGGAAGTTGCAGTGAGCTGAAATTATGCCACTGCACTCTAGCCTGGGCGACCAGGGTGAAAATCCATCTCAAAAAAAAGAAAACAAAAGAAAAAAAAAAAACTCAGAAGAATAATATTCTGTGACATGTGGAAATTCTATGAAACTTAAATTTCAGTGTCCATAAATAAAGATTTACCGGCAGATGGCCACACCTACTCACTGCACGCTGCGTAGGCTGCCTCTGCTGGACAAAGACTGTGAGGCTGCTGGAGCCTGAGGTGGTCACCAGCAAGCCCTCAGTGGGACATCTGCTGACCCCACATTCTAGAGCACCTGGGACAGGGGGCCAGGCTCAGCGATTCACAAGGGGCAATGGGGCCTTTCACAAAACCTGCTGCTCCACACCATCGTACACGGCAAGTGGCAGAGACCTGAAGCTGCCTGGGGCTAAGGAGAAACGGATGCCTGGTGCCAGACGGGAAAAAGGAAAAGGAAAGATGGGCGGGGAGAAGAGGCAGTGCACCGAGAGAGGACAAAACCCAAACTCCAGCACGCGCAGTTTCAACACTGAGCCTGTTTCTCAGGAATTACCTGCAGCTTCCAAACCATACAGCGCCTTCTTCTGCTCGTCCTCCAGCTGCTGCCTGCTTTGCCTGCAAACAAAGCACCTGAAAGACAAGAATATCGCCACCTTTTACATATGTAGTTCCAGGTGCACTGCCAGTGCTTGGCACATATAGAAGTATCCACATTCTTTTTCACATAGTTTTGAAAAAGTTCCATTGCAAAGGCTTAACTAAAAATAGTTTTTGGCATATTTATTTGAGGTCTCAGAATTAGACCTACTTCTAAAATTACACATTCAACATGTCCTTCTCTGAAAGTTTTGGACATTAGGAGAAGCACAGCATGAGATGCTGAAGGCCACCTGGAGACAGTTTCTGCCTGGCCTTCAGCTAACAGAGCCCGGCTGGGAGAAATGACCAGGGCACTCATTCCACCAGCGGACTCCTGGGGCGAGGAGTCATTTCCTTTCAGACAACAAATAACAAAGGGATTATTTGTTCCAGTCAATCACAAGCAAGTAACTCGGCACCATTAGCTGAGAGCGTAGTCATCGGTCTAGAACATCCTTCTGCTCCTGGGTGCTGCTAGACTCACGCACTGTTCAACAGGACAAGCGCGTGCTCTGGCGGAATTTGCCCAACAGCAACTGAGTTCAGTGGTGCAGTGACTCAAACTGCATCTACCTCTAAAGACTCTGATTTTATGGTCTGAAATTCCCCACTTAAAAAAGGAAAGGGCCTAGGAGAAGGAGGTTCTGAAGTCTGCGTGACTGTCTCCTTCACAACAGCACAGCTGTCTCCACAGCCCCATGTCCTCAGCCCAAGGCAGAGCGGAGACAGGATGACCATTCAGGTGCCCTCCAGGGTCACTAGTGAGGTCCTACAGCCTGCGACAACCACGTTTAGATTTATTTGAGGTTCTATTTACACTGGTGGTATATTATTGAGTACACTGTGTGGGGGTGAAGGTGGGGATACACCAGGTGAAAAGGAACCCCTGCTTGTTCATTCACCATTGCAGAGCCTGCAGTGGCCAAGCTGGGGCACCAAACGTAAGGGGAAAGTACAGCATTTTTTGTTTGTTTTTTTGAGATGGAGTCTCACTCTGTTGCCCAGGCTGGAGTGCAGTGGCGCAATCTCGGCTCACTGCAACCTCTGCCTCCCGGGTCCAAGCAATTCTCTGCCTCAGCTTCCCGAGTAGCTGGGATTATAGGTGCACACCACCACACCCAGCTAATTTTTATATTTTTAGTAGAGACAGGGTTTCACCATTTTGGCCAGGCGGGTCTTGAACTCCTGACCTTGTGATCCACCAGCATCGGCCTCCCAAAGTGCGGGGATTACAGGCATGAGGCACCCCACCCGGCCGAGCACAGCGTTTTTAGTCATGGTTGACTCCACTGAACCTCCCCTCCCTGGCAGGCTGCCTCTTTCCCTTTGCATTCCCTCTGCCTGGGCAACTGCCCTGGCTCTGCCACCCATCTCCTGGGGCCCACCCTTGTTGCCAGCCTGAGCCTTCTTGCTGGGGGTCCCCTGCCTTCGTGTGGGGCTGAGGGCGTGCCTGGCCTGGGCTCTGCTAACTGCAGAGCAGGCTCCTGCTTAGGAGCATGGGGCTAACATGGGTGAGGGTCTCAGCCAGGGGTGTGGGCAGGAGGGTCCGCTTCTACTCCAGCCAGCATTACTAATGGTCCTGCTGCCAGCGCCCTGCAAAGGCACAGCCACCCGTAAGGTGTCTGCCATCCTTTCCTGCCTGCATTTCTCCTCCATCAGACCCCCACAGGGGGCAAAGGGAACCCCAGCAGGGGCAAACACTATGCTCAGCCCCCACTCCAACAGTGGGTGTGGGACCTTCCCTCAGAGTCCTCATCCCTGGCACAGGAGTGGCTGCCCATGCACGCCATGGGGACAGAGATGGGGACAGCAAGCCCCACGCAAGCCCAGGGCATCATGGGCATCACAGGCATCGTGTCTCTGGGCGCGCCACATCCAGCACCCTCCACCACATTGGGAAAATACTTCTGCATTCACCTTCCTAACCGCCCCACTTTATTTCCCGTCTTTTGCAAGAGAAACACACAAAGAAATGCGCTTACCCTGCCCGGCAGGGTTTCCCATCCCTTGGAGATCCCACCGTGTGTTGTGCAGGGAGGAAGGACACTGTCCCTTCATAGCAGTGGTGGGAGAGAAAGGTCTTTAAACCTGGGAACAGAGTATGGTGAAGAAAAAACATCCACAAGGGTCACGGCTTGGTTAGCATGCTGTGCCTGGCAGCTTCAGAAACCTGCTGAGAGCACATCTGCCCAAACGGTCTGTGGGAGGGAGAGGCCCGGCCTGCTCCAGGCAATGTCACCACTGAGGACAGTGGCAGGGTCTGGGCCCTCCTACGGGACAACAGCACATCTGGTCTTAGTGCTGGTGCATTCTGACACCCAGTGATGCTGGGACCTCCAGGGCTCTGGCCACCCTCGATGCCGACAAAGCAGGGTCTTTGCCATCAGCCACCCCTCGTGGCCTCAGTGATGTGGCCTGTGGGCTCCAGTGGCTCAGGGTCATCCCCTCCACCCCTTCACCAGGGTCGGTGATGCTCTCGCCTGCCCCAGGACTTGGCCCCCACTGGAGTCATCAGCCACAGCCCCGTGACGTCCTGAAGAGCTCAGGACAGAGGCCAGGCCCACACTGCCACCTAAAGTCCGGAGCCGCCTTCCAGGCAATGTGTGTGCTGTCCATGGGGCTGTCTGGAAAACACCACCCCGAAGGGCAGCAGGGACTGGGCAGGAGGCAGGAGCGGGGCCCCGGGGTACCGTGGGCCACACCAGAACCAGGCCGTGTCCTGCGAGTCTCAGGGTGTTGCCACTCCTCCGTGTCTGATGCTGGGGCTGGCACTGCCCTGTATGATGTCTGATGTGGCAGCGACGGCCTGCAGGGAGCCTGCCCCCCACCTTACCCCGACACACAGAGGCCTCCGTCCTCCGAACACATCCTTGTCCACAGATGGCAAGCACCGAGCTGAGTGTGAACTGCCCACGGGTGGGGGAAGCTACCAGCAAGAGCAGTCTGGCTCCCAGGACATCTGTGTGCCTGAAACTCAGCTCCCAACGGTCCCCAGCGTAGCCCTGTCTGTGGGTGTGGCACCTGACATGGGCCAGGAGGGTGGAGTGCACTCAGTACATGTCTGTTGTGTGGAGAAACAGTGACCGCCATCCTCCTGCCCCATTGGGCAGGCCCTTCCAGGAGGCTGCAACTCCACTTCCCTGCATGGTGGCTCTGGCCTCTCTCCCTGTTCCTCCCATGGGGGTCCCACAGGAACGTCGTGTCCAGGGCCCTGGGAGGAGGCCAACCCACCGGTCAGCAACCTTCCAAGCCAGCTCCTCGCTCAAGTGCAGGCGGCTGGGCGGGGCAGCTGCCTCATCACCCAGATGTAGCCTCCAGGTGGGCCCCTCACCGACTTCCTATCTTGATGGGCCCCAGATGTCCTACCGGCACCTAAGAATCCACGTCTCCACAGAGTGTGTCATTTCCACATGCTTGTTCTCCAACCACGCCCTCTGTACTGCCCAGAACAACCAGATGCTTTCTGCCTCACAGCCACTGAATCCAATCCCACCTTTGTGACAGCATCTCAGACCCCGTGGCCAGGATGGGGATCCCAAGACCGGGAAGGTGCCTCCTGCCTCGGGGCTCTCATCCTAGTGGGAGGAACAGAGCTGTAGCCACTGCCTGCAATGATGGACTGAGGGCCAAGAGAGGACGGGGATCCAGAGGGCTGGCCGACACCCCCACCCCAGCAGCAGGCAGGTGGGGGGAGGGGGCGTCCCAGGGGCCTTGCTGGACAGAGCCACGTCGGGCTCAACAAAGGGCGGTCGGGCGAATGGCACAACCCAAATCGCTTCCTAAAATCCTCGTGGCTTCTCTAATTTTCTCAGCATTCCCTTTCTCAATAAACTTTAGATAAATACCTAACTTTAGCATTTCTTAGGTTTTAATTTTCAAGCCACACTAGTTTTTAATTTCATTAGGTCTTTTTAAGCTTCGTAAAGTTTACTGGATTACTATTTCTTTCTCTCATAAAAAAAGGGTTAAGATTTCAGTATCAGGAATTACTTGATTTAATTTGATACAGATTTATCTGAAAGTGAATTTATCTGTACAGAGCCGGGAGAGCTGGGCAGCAAGAATGGTAAACCTCATGTTCTACATATTTTCTTCTTTCCTGTTTTCTTTTTTTTTTTTGAGACAGGCTCTGGCTTTGTCACCCCAGTTGGAGTGCAGTGGCCCTATCTCTGCTCACTGCAGCCTCGACCTTCTATGCTCAAGGGATCCTCCTGCCTCAGCCTCTTGAGTAATCGGAGTGCCCGGCTAATTTTGTTTTTAATTTCTGTGGAGATGGGGTCTCCCTATGTTGCCCAGGCTGAAATTCTACTTTTTTTTTGAGATAGAGTCTAGCTGTCACCCAGCTACTCAGGAGGCTGAGGTGGGAGAATCGTGTGATCCTAGGAGGTCAAGGCTGCAGTGAACCGTGATTGTACCACTGCATTCCAGCCTGAGTGACAGATGGAGACCATGTCTCAAAAAAAAAACACTAAAATATATGTACAAAATGATTTTTTTTTCCAATTAATACTTCCACTTGAACTGTGCGGGGCGGCCTGTGTCACCTGCCTAACGGATGTGAGAGGCTGGTGGCCTGGGCCTCAGGGTTCCAGCACCTGGGCTTCGGGAGTGGACTGCGCGCCCATGGTGTCCATCCTGTGGCTTATGCTGGGGTCCAGGGGGTAGGATCTGGTTCACAGCAATCCCCGTTTCAGCCCAGACCTCACCACGTTCTGGCCACCGCACATTTCGCAAGGCCCTTAGCTCCCGTCTGTACGCAGGTGGGCGCCCCGCTCTGACGGTGCTCCCTGGGCTCAGTCCCTGGGCTCAGTCCCTGGGCTCAGTCGGGTAACGTCTGCGAAGGCGGTCGGGGCGGGGGCAGCGGGGGACGAGTCTGCATTGAGTTACCTGAAAAGTCGTATCTGGCAAGACCCAGCCACCGTTTCTTCTCACTGTCCTTGATGATGTCCCCGTAGAAGCCATAGCCCAGCAGGGACACGGAGTAGCGGAGGAGCGTGCTGTTGTGGTGGACCGAGGACACATCCATGGCCAGCGAGTCCCCTGCGGGAGAGAAGCCCCGTGGAGAACACAGCCTCCCTTCCGGCCCCGCCCCTCCACCCGGCCCCGCCCCTCCACTCCACCCTGGCCCCGCCCCTCCACCCGGCCCCGCCCCTCCACTCCACTGCACCCTGGCCCCGGCCCTCCATCCGGCCCCGCCCCTCCACCCCGGCCCCGCCCCTCCACTCCCACTCCACCCAGGCCCCGCCCCTCCACCCCGACCCCGCCCCTCCACTCGACTCCACCCCGGCCCCGCCCCTCCACCCCGGCCCCGCCCCTTTACCCCCGCCCCGCCCCTCCACTCCGGCCCCTTCAGTGGCACTTTGCAAACGTGGGAGTTACTTAAAAATAGTGTGAAACAAACAGAACACATTCAATGCCCAGGATTCTGTCCCTTGGGGTATTGGATGCCATATTTTTTATTCAAACGACCCAAATTTCCAAAACAGGCTAGGAGAGCTGTCCTGTGGGGACAGACAAGAGTGTATCAGTGAGGCTTGTGAAATGTCATTAACTCAAAGGATGGTGGTTTGAGAATGAAGAAAAAGTACATGGCATTTTAAAATACAAAACCAAGCAGGGTGCAGTAGTTCACACCTGTAATCCCAGCCCTTTGTGAGGCTGAGGAGGGCAGATTACCTGTCACCTGAGGTCAGGAGTTCGAGACCAGCCTGGCCAAAATGGTGGAACCTTGTCTCTATTAAAAACACAAAAATTAGCCAGGCGTGGTGCCATGTGCTTGTAATCCCAGCTACTCGGGAACCTTAAACAGGAGAATTGCTTGAACCAAGGAGGCAGAGGTTGCAGTAAAGCTAGATCAAACCACTGCACTCCAGCCTGGGCCACAGAGTGAGACTCCCTGTCAAAATAAAATAGGCCAGGCATGGTAGCTCATGCCTGTAATCCCAGTACTTTGGGAGTCTGAGGTGGGTGGATGACCTGAGGTTAGGTGTTCAAGATTAGCCTGGCCAACATGGTGAAACCCTGTATCTACTAAAATTACAAAATTAGCTGGGCGTGGTGGCAGGCACCTGTAATATCAGGTATTTGGGAGGCTGAGGCAGGACAATTGCTTGAACCTGGAGAGGCAGAGGTTGCAGTGAGCCGAGATCTTACCACTGTACTCCAGCCTGGGCAAGAAGAGCAAAACTCTGTCTCAATAATAGTAAAATAAATAAACAAAATACGAAATCAGAAGTAGGCTGGACACGGTGGCTCACGCCTATAATCCCAACACTTTGGGAGGCCAGGGTGAGAGGATCACTTGAGCCCAGGAGTTTGAGACACAGGGAGAACCTGTCTACAAAAAATACAAAAATTAGCCAGGTGTGGTGGTGCACCTCTGTAATCACAGCTACTTAGGAGACTGAGGTGGGAGGATTGCTTGAGTTCTGGAGGTCAAGGCTGCAGTGAGTCATGATCACGCCACTATACTCCAGCCAGGGTGACAGAGTGAGATCCTGTCTTAAAGAAAAAAAAAAAAAAAATCCTGGCCGGGCGCTATGGCTCATGCCTGTAATCCCAGCACTTTGTGAGGCCAAGGCGGGTGGATCACCTGAGGTCAGAAGTTTGAGACCAGCCTGGCCAACATGGCGAAACCCTGTCTCTACTAAAAATACAAAAATTAGCCGGGCGTGGTGGTGCATACCTGTAATCCCAGCTACCCAGGAGGCTGAGAAAGAAGAATCACTGGAACCCAGGGGGCAGAGGCTGCAGTGAGCCGAGACTGACTGCAAGACTGCACCGCTGCACTCCAGCCTGGGCGACAGAGCAAGACCCCATCTCAAAAAAAAAAAAAAAAAATTAGCAAGGTGTGGTGGTGCGCGGCTATAATCCCAGCTACCTAGGAGGCTGAGGCAGGAGAATCGCTTGAACCTGGGAGGCTGAGGTTGTGGTGAGCCGAGATAGTGCCATTGCACTCCAGTCTGGGAGACAGAGCAAGACTCTGTCTCAAAAAACAAAACAAACCAAACCTAATTGGCTATTTTAAAATACACAATTTCTGTGACTTAGGTGAGGCGCAGTAAGCCTGTGTACTGGGACGAGGAACAGGCAGGGGTACTAAAGACCTGTCATGCTAGGGCCCACCGTGCTGAGGGCCATGGGCATTCCCTCCTGCTCTTCCTGACTGGGGCTGTGTCCTGGACTGAAACCTCACAGCCTCACACAGGCATGCCTTCCACAGCGTCCGCCTGGGCACAGTGCCCATGGCCACGGCCACAGGCACCACGGCGGGACACGTCAGCTTCTGAGCCTCGGGACAGCAGCCTCGGGAGGAGGAACACGGGAGTCAGATGAGCTGAGGAAGGGCATCGCACATGTGGATTCTGTGGGAAAGAGCTCGGGCCACACTGGGCGTGCCCTAGAAAGGCTGTTCTGACAAGTTGGCCTCGCAGCTGGGTGCCGAGTGGGATCACAGTGCAGAGAGCAGGGCAGGGGACACAGGTTGACCCATGCTTCAGAACAGGGTGGCAGCAGCCAGAACCCTCGACGATCACCAGAGCAGGACAGGCCTGGGGCGCAGGAGGCCCGGCTGCCCTGGCATCTCTGGGGCGGCGCAGAGACATGCATGGGTGGAGGAGGCTCACCGACAACGATGTGCAGCGCTGAGGTTTCCGCGTCGCTGGTGCCCACCGTGGAGTAGCACACACAGTCCGTGGACCCTGTAGAGAGAGAAGCTCCTGAAAATCATTCGAATGACCTGGAATTGTCGCCGTCTCCCAATTCAGTGAGTGGTTCCTCATTCCTTTCCTTCCATGGCCCTAAGAGTCAACCAACACTAAGGAATAAATAGAATTTACCCACAAAATGGATATTGGTAATGTTAGCATTGATTCCTCAAGGAGTTCAAGACCAGCCTGGTCAACGTGGTGAAACTCCGTCTCTACTTAAAAGACAGGTTTAGTAATGGCATGCACCTGTAATCCCAGCTCCTTGGGAGACTGAAGCAGGAGAGTCACGTGATCCTGGGAGGCGAAGGCTGCAGTGAGCCAAGATAGTGCCACTGCACTCCAGCCTGGGCAACAGAGGTACACTCTGCCCCCCAACAACAAAAAATACCGAGATTAATCTTGCAACAATATCAAGCGGCACCCTTCGGAGTTGCTTAGGACATGGCCCTGCCAGCATCACGGTGGCTCCTGAAGCCTGTCTTACAGGGGACCCCCCAGATGGCAGCAGCACCCCATGGCCTGGACCACAAGGGCTAACGGAGCCCACCCAGGCCATCTTTGGAGGCCTGAACAAGTAGGTCAACTGCAAAGGTCACAGGAAAACAGCACTAGAGAGGCTTTCACACCAAGACACCGTTTCCAGCAACAGCGCTGCACTTGAAGGAGGAGCAGGCTGACCTTGGATTCACAGGGAGTGGCCGCCGCCAGCTGATGCACCTGCAGGGACCCGCTGCCTGCACTCTGCACCCAGTGACCACACCAGCAGATGCATGACCAGGGTCGGGGCTCTGCTTTCTCTCCCACACAGGGAGGCAACCAAGGTGTGGCCTCAGGGTGCTGCAGAGGGTGGCTTTGCAGAACCGTGCTGCACCTGGGCAGGGGTGACCACGGCATGGCAGCAAGGCTGCTGATCCTCCCAGGGGCTGTCTCACTCCGACCAGGTCACAGCTGAGGCTGCTGTTCTCCAGCCTGCAGGGGTGAGACTATCCTGAGAACCTGTCTGTAACAGTGACTCTGGAGGCTCCAACACCCAAGTTCCTCTCTCAGTAGGTCCAGGACGAGGCCAGGCAGCCCAAACATTCGGCACCTGTGCCGGGTAGCTGAAACGCCGAGACTGGATCTCCCTGGAACAAACCTTGTGACAGCATCTAGCAAGTCTAATGTTGGACCCATGACACCACTCACTAGGGAGTGGCCCAAAGTGTGACCAGGCACAGACAGGCTGGCCTGGGCGCTGCAGGTCCCGGGGGCTCTGCCTCAGCCCCCAGAGTCCACAGGCCTCTCATCATCGGTGACCTCTGGTGACACCTGGAAGTTCGAGTTCCCAACGCAGGTCCTGGACCACAGCCCTCCTGGTGATCTCCGAGACCAGACTGCGCAGCAGAAGGGCCCTTGTTAGTGGTCTCAGTGGGCTGACGGCCCAAGGGCTGGCACACGTAGGCACACATGCATTTTAAACACGTGTCTGTCTTTTGTGTTAAATCTTAACTCAGACGTGAGTGACATCTCATTTCAAAATTGAGCCAAAAAGTGGCCAGGTGCAGTAGCTGATGCCTGTGATCCCAGCACTTTGGGAGGTCGAGGCGGGTCGATCACCTGAGGTCAGGAGTTTGAGACCAGCCTGGGCAACATGGTGAAACCCTGTCTCTATTAAAAATACAAGCAATTAGCCAGGCACCTGTAATCCTAGCTACTTGGGAGCCTGAGGCAGGGGAATCACTGGAACACAAGAGGCGGAGGTTGCAGTGAGCCGAGATCGTACCACTGCACTCCAGCCTGGGCGACAGAGTGAGACCGTTTCAAAAAAAAACCAAAAAGTAAAAAATGTGTAAGTGAACCTTTGAGATGACAGGCATGACTCTTTTTTTGTTTCTCCTCACGCCCAAGGTCGGGTGCCGTGGGTCCCCGGTGTCTGTCCTGAGTCCCCGGGCCACCCTCTCCGCTGCTCTCCCCAACTGATCTGGCTCAGCGTGGGTCTCCTTCCCTCAACATGACGGCCTCAGTCGCCCCAGGCTGGGCCAGAGCAGGCAGCAGGCATGCATGACGCAGTCAAACCCTGTGGACCAACTTCATCAAAGACACAAATTTCGTGCCATAAGGACAGAAAGGAAACGCTGTGTAAAGCCTAGAACTTTTCGTAAACATTTGAAGCGGCTGGATGCGGCGAAGGTCACACACTGCCATTTCTTGAGATTTTTTTTTTTTTTTTTTTTGAGACGGAGTCTCGGTCTGTCACTAGGCTGGAGTGCAGTGGTACAATCTCGGCTCACTGAAACTTCTACCTCCCGGGTTCAAGCAATTCTCCTGGGACTACAGGCGTGTGCCACAACACCCAGATAATTTTCTTGTATTTTAATAGAGATGGGGTTTCACCATGTTGGCCAGCATGGTCTTGATCTCCTGGCCTCGTGATCCGCCCGCCTCAGCCTCTCAAAGTGCCAGGATTACAGGTGTGAGCCACCGCGCCCGGCCTACTTGAGATCTTAATACCAGGACAGGCAGCTCGAGTCCCTGCTTCAGCCCTGTGGACGTGGCCAGCTGTGGCTTATGCATCTTTTTATCCTGCGCTTCACTGGCTCAGATGAAATGGAAGCTGCAGCTGCACCGGCTGACCGCACAGCCCGCCCTCTGAGGACCGGAGCTCAAAAGAACGATTTGTATCCCCAGCGACCACCCACGCTGCGGGAGTAGCTGGGCTGGCCCTCAACATTCCCGACGCAACTGAGTGCACGAGTTCCTCATCCACCCGACCAGCACGGCCGCCACCGGAGTAAAGACCACATGCTCCCGCTCCCGCAGGAAGGACCGGGATCCAGGGAGGTTGCCCCCAGCACACACATCATCTCCTCAAGCCTCTCTGTGCCTCAGTTCATTAACAGGCAAGGCCGGCTGAAGTTACCAGCCGCAGATGCAGTTAAGGGCTAACGCCTGCCCTTAACTGAAGGACCCAATGACAATTTATTCTTCCTATAGATTTGCTAATGCAATTAAATTAACATGTATTTGGAAGAGACTTGAAAGGTAAAAACATGCTGGATGACGTTGCTGTGACATGTGTCCCCGAGGCAGCCCTCCACCGAGACTGCTCCACACCCTCTGGATCCCAGGACTCCAACCCTTACCTGCCCCTCCTCCCCCCAACCAGCAAGACAAGCAGTGACCTCTCCACCTTCTAGGGACTGGAACCCTGGAATGTGAGTGAGTCCAGGCGCCTGCTGCCACCACCGGCTGGCTGCGCACGCCCAGGCGGCCTCCCATGGGGTTTGTGGCTGTCAGGTCTCACTCACATTTCTTGTGCTCCCAGGCTGGTTCCCAGGTTGCCATGGCGACTGTTACAGGGCCACCGTAGGGTGCCTCCCTCACCCTTACTCCTCCACTCAAGGCTATGCCATGTCTCAGAGACCCCACGCAGCCCCCCATCTGCTACACCCCAGAGTCTCAGACCCTGTGCAGCACCCCTGCCATCCAAGTCACCAGCCTTCTCACCGGGGCCCACGTGCTCCTAGGACCACATGCAGAGAGCGGTATCAGAGCAGAGTCAGATGTCACCCCCTGCAGAACCACCACCTCCAAGACCTCCTGCTGCAGGGAAGAGTGGAACTTGGCATCTCCCCAGGGCCCTGCCGTGACCCTCCACCCCCATCCCAGCCACACTGGCTTCCTCATCCCCAATACCCCCAGCTTCTCCCACCAGCTGCCCTCTGCACCAGCTGACTCCTGGCTGAGGCCCCTCGCCTGTCACCTCTCAGAAAGGCCTCCTGGACACCCATGGAAAGGGGCCACAAAAAGACCCTCTCCAAGATCCCTCCCCGCAGCGGTATTTGCTGCACTGACTTTCCCACCCTGGGAAAGGCTTTTGTGCCGACATTTGGTGGGCTGCCTGTCGTCCTCTCCTGGGGCAGAGGCCACAGCCAAGGCCTAGAGGAGGGCAGGGCACACAGCGGCACTGCCACCCTGACCACGAGGAAGTGCAGCCTGAGCCACCAGGAGCGCTCCTGAGCCACCGTCTCAGCTCCGGAGCTCTTTTCGGATTTTAAGAGCTGAGGGTGTCAGGGTTTAGCACTGCTGTTGACAAATCGTGACAAAAGGCGGATTTCTTGCAAACAACATAAGAACCATACAGCATAGATTAGAATGTAGAAAAACAGAATTCATGAAATCCAGAACACACCGCATACAAAGTTAGAAGACAAAAACCTAATTTGGAAAATAGTTGTAAAACATAAAAACCAATGAAGGGCAAATGACACGTAAACAAAGTTGTGATCAATTAGAAAGCGACAATGCCCTCTCACTTCCCCACGAGAACTCGGACTAAGCCAGGCAAAGGACGTTTACAGAAGCTCAAACTGCAAACAGCAAGAGGACCTGTAAAAGCTGCGTGGTCTCAGCAATAAAAGCAAGACAAACAAAGACAGTAAATATTGAAAGCTGTTACAAACAAAGACAGTAAATAAAGATAGCGAATAAGGCAGCATGCCTAGCCTATCAGATGGAATAAAAGGTAAACCACAGACAATATCCAGGCTGCGCCAGGTTTTGGGAAACTCCCCCTCGCAGCCCGTGGGTGGTCTAGAGAGCTGTGGCCTTTATGGGAGAATTAAGCCGGTCCAGAGACTCCACGTCAAGGCCTGTCCACGAGGAAATCATCACTTGGAGCCTCTGATTGCCACACGTATGCAGAGCCAGGGTCCTTCATGAGTGTGGATGATGCAGAGAACAGAAGAAGGAAGGGACTGAGGGGCCTGGGGTGAAGACAGCAGGAGATGCCGCCTTCATCTCAGGCACATGCGGCCTTGGAGACACGTGCAACGCCACGAGCTTTGGTTGCCTGAGTCATTAAATCGGAATGGGCTGGGTGCAGCGGCTCACGCCTGTAATCCTAGCACTTTGAGAGGCCAAGGCAGGCAGATCACTTGAGGCCAGGAGTTTGAGACCTGCCTGGCCAACATTGCAAAACCCCATCTCTCCTAAAAATACAAAATGAGCCAGGCATGGTACACAACTGTAGTCTCAGCTACTCGGGAAGCTGAGGCAGGAGAGCGGCTGGAGCCCAGGAGGCAGAGGTTGCAGTGAGCCAAGATTGCACCACCGCACTCCAGCCTGGACAACAGAGCGAGACTCTGACTCAAACACAAAGAATTGGAACACCACTTGAACCAGCGGCAGCCAGCAAGACAAGTGGTGACTGGCCAGGCATGGTGGCTCAATCCGCCATTTTGGGAGGCAGAGCTAGTGGATCACTTGAGTCCAGTAATTTGAGACTAGTCTGGGCAACATAGCAAAACTCCATCTCTACAAAAATACCAAAAAAAAATTAGCCAAGTGTGGTGGTGCACACCTGTGGTCCCAGCTACTCAGGAGGCTGAGGCAGGAGGATCACCTGGGCCTGGAGCAGTCGAGGCTGCAGTGCGCCACGATCATGCCACTGCACTCCAAACTAGGTGACAGAGTGAGACCCAGTCTCAAACAAAAAGGCAAGCCATGACCTCTGCACCTTCGGGAGCCAGAAGCCTGGAGTGTGAGTGTGTGTGAACACAGAGCTTGACCTTGCACGGCTGTGCTCTGTTAGTCATTCAGCAGACAGCTAAGAGGGCTTTTGGGTGCCAGGGCTGGGTGCCCCACCAAGGACACCCGAGTGAAAGCCAAGCTCCCCGCCTGCAGGGAAGACAGACATCAGCCAGGGCCCAGGGGTCCTCCCAAGCCGCCTACTCCCAGGCAGCTTTTCTGTTCTCCCCACTCCTAATGGCCTGCCAGGAACAGAGAGGTCGGCGGCACAGGACCCCTGAGGAGGATGGGAGGACACCGAGCAGAGGTTCCGCCAAGATCCAGCGCGACAGTTTTGTAATGCTTTGGTTTAATCAAGAGGCTTGCTATCGGAAGGGGTGCTGAGAGCTTTTTCTCTACTGAACTATTTCTAAAGAACAATTTCTCCCCTTAGTGTCTCCCAGCCGGGAGCTGGGCTGTTCTCACCAGACAGGACTCTTCTCAGGTGAGCGGCATTCTTCTAAAACTCATCAGGCGATATTACAAAAAGTCCCTTTCTATAAATAACAGCATCACACCTTCTCCAAAAGCAGAAGGAGAGGGTCCTAAATAGACCATCATCTTTTCATATACACTTAAAACCATGACCTTGGTCAACTGCTTGCTAACAATTATTAGTAATTCATGAGATGTTATGCTAACACAGATCCCCCTAAAAATGAGTCTTTATGCTGAAAACACCCACCATGTCACCATGCATGGGGAACACTTTGCCTCACATGGTGATTCACAAGCTCTGTCTTCAAGAAGGAGTCATGGCTTCAGCTTAGAGGATGACTCCTTCAAGTAAACACTGGCCCGCAGTATCACCTGTCAGAAGCAGGTTAGGGTTGGGAACAGCGCCCGCGGAGAAGGTGGCTTGCGGCCTCTGTCCCTTGTGAGGGCTGGGCTTTCCCTTGCTTTGCAGCAAAGTGGGCTCTAAGCCTCCAACTCTCTCTCCATCTGGTGACGCTGTGACGTCACCCCCAGTGCCTCCGGTCATCATCCATAAAATGGGGATGACTGCTGTGCTCACATCCCAGAGCTGTGAGGAGAGCAGAAGGGTGCACCGTGTGGAGTGGGGCGTCTGCCCGGAGCCTAGCCCGCAGCCAGTCGCCACTCGTGGGGCCAGACACAGGGCCAGAGAGGACGGAGGCGACTCATCCCCTGCCAGGTCATTTGCTAACCTGCAACTCACCACACTCAGGCCCTCACCCTGATGTTGCTTAACACTGTGATTTTTCAAAAAACAGGGTGCTTCCTAGAAGGACACTGAGTGGACCAAGCCAAACCAGCACTTGAGGACACAGCCCAGCGGCTCCCGGCTCCCCCAGGTCCTGCCCTTGCTTCCGCCCGCCCTCCCCCAGTCTCCTCCCAACTCCCCACCGCAACTCCTTCTGCCCACACCCACCCCTAACTCCCAGTTCCTTCAGATCCAGAAGCCACCTCTTCCAGAATGCACCCTGCCAACCTACCCACCTGCTCTCAAGCACCGGGGGCCTCCCCACTCCACACCTGCACCCCGGCACCGGGGGCCTCCCCATTCCACACCTGCACCCCGGCACCGGGGGCCTCCCCACTCCAACCTGCACCCCGGCAGCAGGGTTCTCCTGCCTCGCGTGAAGCAGCCTTCAGGGTAGCCGGGGAACTTTCCTTTCCACAAGTGCCTATTTCATTGGTCACAGACTCTCAGTGATATCCCCCCAAGAGTGGCCCTAATGTTAGGAAATCTATACGAACTAAACGGAGAATAATTGAGGTATTAAGTGTCCGAGGTGGCTGCTCACGGAGAACAATTTCTAAGGATGGGAACAAGGAGGAGAGAGAGTGCCAGGCCGGCTCGTACCCGCGGGGATGATTCCGATCCGGAGGCTGCTGGGGACCAGCACGGCCCGGGGGTGGTTCTGGTCGACCCCGGCGCTCCTCTGCGTCCTCCCAATCAGGCCGTGCAGCACCTCGCTGAACATGCCGTCACCGCCGACACAGACGATGCTGCGGGAGGAACAGCTGGTCAGGGCCCCGCAAGGGCGCCCACCTAGCGCAGCAGGCCTGAGGCTTCCGACTTCAGGAGGGGCAGCCTGCGTGCCCGGCCCTTGGCAGGTGTCTGGGAGCGCGGCTCCTGATGTCCCTAAGTGATAAGGTGAGCCTCTCTACCGACTGGCCTAGACCACGTGTACAAACAATGAGATTTATGCCAGACTCTGGCTTTCCCTCTGTGAGTCCAGGATTTGGGCTGCTAGGCAGAGAATGCCTGTATGCCAATACCCCATCAAAAACACTACACTCTGGGTCTCAAGACTCTAGTTTGTGGGGTGGGAGCAGCGGATCTGTGCTGCTGAATTTGTGATAGCAGACAGGCTGCAGTCCAGGCGGCCCGCACGGCGGGAGAGGCACAGGCACCTGCGTGTGGATATTTCACCTTGGCTGAGCCGGCTGTGCAGCCTCAAGGCGTCCGGTCAGAAATCTCAGCCAAGAGCACGACCCAGCTCAGGCAGCAAATGACTAGCCGTGTGGGTGGTCTTAGGACACAAGGCAAGAGCAGAGGGGACAGAATAGATGCTGGACAAAATGGGTCATGAGAAAATCTAAGGAGAGGAGGTGGAGACGGGGCAGTGGCTGAGGGGAGAAAGGACGGGTTTTAGGGCGTGCTGTCCTATGCCGGGATGACGAAGGAACCAACACTGAGGTGGCAGAATGAGGGGTGCAGGCACGGGGACAGACATGTCACTGCAGCCTAGAGGGAAGGCGGAGGACACGGCTCAGGTTCGCCGGATATCCCAGTAGCGTGCGGCCCGAGAGCTCCCACCACCTGGGAAGAGAGGGGCTGCACGCGGAAGAGCTGCCCGTGGAGGAGCTGCCCGTGGAGGAGTGGTGGGGGTTGACTAGAGGGTGCAGCCTGAGGGGTCCCATCAAGCACGACAGCATCAGGGTGCCTGCCCACTCCCCGGTGGGTCTGGCTGTGCAGGCACGGGTCAGTCTCCAGAGCTGAGATCTCTGCCCCCCACTCACCCACCACGCAGGGCACCTACTTTGGGCCCGGCTCCCATGGTAAGGTTCTTTGCCCTTCCCACAGCCTACACCTTGGGCTGGGGCTGGCTTCCCAGAGGGGCTGTGCTTTCAAGGACAGGGCATCCTTGAACGTGCGGTGTAGCATCTGTGAGTTCACAGATCACTCGGAGGGCTCAGCTGCAGGAACAGCAGCCCTCACTGGTCAGGCCTTCCCGCCTCTTGCAGGGCATGTGCCTGGGTTCTGAGAGAAGGTGTGTGCTCAGGAGTTGGGGCCCATGGCATGACTGGCTGATCCCCGGCCAGGGTGGGTGCAAAAAGGTACCAGCCCCATCACCGCTGAAAAGTGAAGACGATGGTCTTCCTGCCAAGCTGCTGTCGGGTGGAGGTGGGGGGAGTGTGTGGGGAGCCGCCGTGGGTGGAGTTGGGGGGAGTGTGTGGGGAGCCACCGTGGGTGGAGTTGGGGGGAGTGTGTGGGGAGCCGCCGTGGGTGGAGTTGGGGGGAGTGTGTTGGGGAGCCGCCGTGGGTGGAGTTGGGGGGGAGTGTGTTGGGGAGCCGCCGTGGGTGGAGTTGGGGGGAGTGTGTGGGGAGCCGCCGTGGGTGGA
>NW_022437063.1:3822296-3829941 GCF_009761245.1 Sapajus apella
GGGAGTGTGTGGGGGAGCCGCCGTGGGTGGAGTTGGGGGGAGTGTGTTGGGGAGCTGCTGTGGGTGGAGTTGGGGGGGAGTGTGTGGGGGAGCTGCTGTGAAGTTGGTGGGGGAGCTGCTCTTGGGTGGAGTTGGGGGAAAGTTGGTGAAGGTGCAGCGTGCTTCCCAGAGCTCGTGACCAGAACATTCACACATTAGGAAGGGAGGAAAGAGTTCTCCCTGTCAGCACCTAAGTTCAGGGGCTGCTTTCATTTCCCTTTCTAACCTTACCACCAGCAGAGTGCTAGGACCTGGCAGATACTCAGTAATGTTTGTGGAATGAATAATGATTTCAATAAATATTCGCTGCAATTTATAACACATTACTCACAGATTCCAGATGGAACAGAGAAGAAAACAAAAAGCCCACCAATTACAAGGCAATTAACTACAGGGGAATAGCTAAACTCAAGATGAAGAATGAAATTTTAATCATAAAGAACAGCGTAGAAAGAGCTGGACAGACTTGGGTACATGAATTTCAAAACTTCTACTGGCAAAAAATAATGCCATAAACAAAATTAAAACACAGTTTCAAAACTAGCGAAAATGCTTACAAAAATCAGAATATAAATATGAATTGCCTATTATTTGTTGGATAAAAGAACAAATGACTGAAATTATGGCCAACAGAAGAAAATGGGCCAAAGACATAAAAATCAATTCAAAGAAACCAGCTAGCCAATAAACATATTTCTTAAAAGATCAGAGATTTTCATGTCAAATTAGCAGAGAAATTTTATAGTGATAATACCTAACATGTTGGCAAGGATAGTGAATAATGTACTTTGAGAAAGAAAGCAAGCTGGCCGGCGTGGTGGCTCACACCTATAATCCCAGCACTTTGGAAGGCCAAGGCGGGTCGGGTGGATCACCTGAGGTTAGGAGTTCAAGGCCAGCCTGGCCAACATGGCAAAACCCTGTCTCTACCAAAAATACAAAAATTAGCTGGCCATGGTGGTGGGCACCTGTAACACCAGCTACTCGGGAGACTGAGGAAGGAGAATCGCTTAAACTTGGGAGGCGGAGGTTGCAGTGAGCTGTGATCGTGCCATTGCACTCCAGCCTAGGCGACAAGAGCGAAACTCCACCTCTAAAAAAGAAAGAACGTAAGTTAATAGACTCTCTTTTGAAAGCAATATGGCAGTACATGGCGGAGATTTTAAAATGTTAATCTCCTATGACTAATTTCGTTTCTAGGAATTTACCTTAAAAAATGTAGATGTATGCAGAGAGACGTATGTACAAGAATGCTATTCTAAGAGCGAAAATTGGAAAGAGCCTGAACATCTACAAGTGAGAGACGAAATAAATATGGTATGCCCACAAAATGGAACGTGATAGACGCATTAAAAATAGTACTTTTGGGAAGTCTTCGGGAATTTCTGGGAAAAGAAGAATCCCAAACTGTAAAAACGACAGCATCTAAACTGTGCTGATAATGTGCTTGGTTGATTTCTTTGTGTCGACACAGTGCCGCATGGCCACGTCTTCTGAAAGGCCGAAAGGAAACAGAATCAGCAAACAGCCATCCTTGCCCCGAGGGGAGGAACCCAGGACTCTGCACTTTCTTTCCTGCCTTTCTCTAAGAATCATGTTGACTTTTACAATTGGTTGTGGGCGTGGGAAAGGGGCCGGGAGGGGCGGATTTAGGAGCTCTGAAAACACAGAGGTGGGCAGAACTTTTTCACTAGCAACTGACTTAACCCCGATGCCGCTTACTCACCCGTCGTACTTCTCCATGTTGATCTCGTACAGGGTCTCCTTCGCCTGATTGGCATGCTCAGTAACTGCAGGGGAGAAATCCCATCACACAGTTCATACTCACATCTGTGAGTCCTCATGTCAAAGAAAAGGCAAAGAGTCCATTCTTTTAAAATGAGTTCCTGTAACACCTTGGGGTTGGTGGGGCGTGGAGGGGGGTTTCCTAGATAAAATTCCTTCTTCAATCCTACGTCACGTCACGCTTACAGGACGGAATCAAGCTGACCCCACGAACGTGAACGCGGGCCTCTCTTGGGGCACAGTCTACTGGATAAGATGCAGCGTTCTTGGCATTTAATTGCCAGCAAATAAGAATTTCTTTGAAAGAGACTATATCTGATTCATAGGTTTTTCTTATTATACAAGTTACTTTCAAATCTGCAGAGTATAGCAAAATGTAGCAAGAAGATAATGTTAATGCAGGCTCTGCAGCGGACATCAGCTTCTACTGAGTGTGCTGTACACCCAATTTTGTATCCTTGTTTTCCTGTCATCTCCCAATCGCCTTGTTATCATTAAAAATTCTTTGTAAAAACCCTCTGAAAGTGCTACATAACACTCCTTCAAATTCACCACCATTGTATGCTTATGTCTCCTGTTTGGGGGGCATTTAAAATTATTTTGTGGCTGGGTGCAGTGGCTCACACCTGTCAGCCCAGCACTTTAAGAGGCTAAGATAGGCAAATCACCTGAGGTCAGGAGTTCGAGACCAGCCTGGCCAATGTGGTCAAACCCTGTCTCTACTAAAATATAAAAATTAATCGGGCGTGGTGGTGCCTGCCTGTAATCCCAGCTACTCAGTGTTATGTATAAAATTTTTCCTTTTGGTGTCACAAAGAAAAATCAGTACTGGGACAAAGGATTTCTCAGCAAAGCAATTCTTCTTACTTTCTGCAGAAACGGTACTCCCGTTAGCAATTTTGCTACAAGAGTACAATGAACAAAGGAAAGCAGACATATTTATTTCTCACACACTTGCGGTCGTCCTTACTGCTGTGTCTGATCTCCGTTGGCTGGAGCCAGACCTCAGAATCTAAACTAAAACTCGATTGGCTAGTAACTTGAAACTTTTCTAAACAGGTAAAGCAATGGAGAGCAAAAAAAAGGAGAAGTGCAAATAAGGAGGGGCACAGGCTTCGAGCCGGGACATGCCTGTGAGCACGTCCGGCACAGATATCTTGGTTAAAGTACAAGGACACAGAATGTACTACGTGCCTGTGAGCATGTCTAACAGCTACATAGGATAGGGCTTCTAGCAAAAGCAAGAAGGCTTTTGAAGAAAGTGTTTAAAACAAACTATTATTTCTAACACTTACGAATTTTCCTTAAACAAGAAAGGAAACTTTGAAGAGGAACTTTTCTACTTCCCACATCGGGAAGCTGAGTCATGAGAATCGCTTCAACCTGGGAGGTGGAGGTTGCAGTGGGCTGAGATCACGGCACTGCACTCCAGCCTGTCCAGCCTGGGTGACAGAGTGACACTCTTTCTCAAAATAAAAATAGAAAGAAATAAAGTTGTTTCCAGTGCTTTACTATCATACAAACAGTGCAAAGGACCGCTGTGTGCCTCCATCTCTGTGCACTTCACTGTGTCCTAGGAAAGATTTAGAGAACGTAAAATACTGGCGAAAACGCCCTCATTTTTCAGGCTCTCAACCCACATTGCCAGGTGAGTTTTTCACATCGCTTCACAAAACACGGTCTCGCCCCACCTTTCCGCATCCGGCACTTGTACTGCGCTACTATATTGTGCATGTGAATATCCCTTATTGATGAGATTATTTCCAAGACTTATTCATCCTTTGTGACTCCTCTTTTGAGACTTTTCTGTCTGTAATTGTTGCCCTTCTACCTTCCTAGTGTTTGTCTTGAGCTTTCTATTCCGAGACTTGGCTGGAAAACACTAAGTGATTTATTTTACATTTTTCTCATTTTGCTATGTAAAAAAACCTTCTATTTTGTTTAAAATAATTTTACAGGATAAAAATCTTGGGCTGGGCATGATGGCTCATCCCTGTCATCCCAGCACTTTGGGCGGCCAAGGTGGGTGGATTGCTTGGGCTGAAGGGTTTGAGACCAGCCTGAGCCACAGGGTGAAACCTTATCTGTACAAAAAATACAAAAATTAGCCAGGCATGGTGGCACACGCTGTGGTCCCAGCTACTTGGGAGGCTGAGGCAGGAGGATCGTCTAAGCCAGGGAGGCTGAGGTTACAGTGAGCCGTGACTGCACCACTGCACTCCAGCCTGGGCAACAGAGTGAGACACTGTCTGGAAAAAACAGAAGCTTCTCTAGTGACCATACCTGAATCGCTCTCACACTTACTTCTACACAGTTAATGCAGCATGTGTGCCTTACCAATGATGTCAGTGGTGATGGAGGCTAAGGTGAACAGTGGTGCCACTTTTCTTTCATATATCCGCTTGCCTTGTCCTTTTCCTCCAAACGGATTGATAAATACCAGCAAATGCTTTGGTCTCGATGCTGCAAGACAACAACAACATGTCAATGACGACAAAAATTTAAAAATCAAAACTAAGAAGTCTGTGATTGGACAAAAATCAAACCATGAAGGTTACAGAATTCTGATTAGTGATATCTGATATAAAGTGTTTTTCAAACTTAACAAACAATAACAAAGAGTTTCCTGATCGATGAAAAGGGGAAAATCAACGGGCTGTCCAACTGGGCATGTTGGGGGCGGGAAGTAGAAAACTTCCTCTTCAGAGTTTCCTTTCTTGTTTAAGGAAAATTCGTAAGTGTTAGAAATAATTTAAACACTTTCTTCAAAAGCCTTCTTGCCTTTTTGCTAGAAGCCCTGCCCTATGCAGCTGTACTACTATGTACAGGCACATAGTACATTCAGTGTCCTGGTACTTTAGCCAAGATGTCTGTGCAGGACGTGCTCACAGGCATATCCCAGCTCGCAGCCTGGGCCCCTTCCTTATTTGGACTTCCTGTTTTGCTCTCCATTGCTTTTACCTGTTAGTTTCAAGTTGTTAGCCAATCGAGTTTTAGTGTAGATTGTGCGGTCTGGCTCCAGCCAATGGAAATCAGACACAGCAGTAAGGATGACCCCAAACGCATAAGAAATAAATATGTCTGCTTTCCTTTGTTCATTGTACCCTCGTGGCTAGATTGCTAATGGGAGTACCCTTTCTGCAGAAAGTAAGAAGAATTACTTTGCTGAGAAATCCTTTGTCCCAGTACACATTTTTCTTTGTGGCACCAAAAAGAAAAGTTTTATACATAACTTTGGACATCATGAAAGCCCCACGAACTCAGAATTCCGACTGAGAAGACTCTCTCTGCTCCGAAGGGTGCTGTAGGGTGTACCTCCTGGGGGTGGCAACCTTGTGCTTCTGCAGCTGAAGGACTTAAGTGTGCAGACAGCAGGAAGAAGGAAGTAGACGTAGGGAAGAGTCTTAAGAGAAGCAGACAGGCAGGCATGGAAAGAGGAAGCCACACAGGGAGGTGCTCACAGAGATGGGAAGACACAAGCCAATGGCTTCCTTGACCTCATTTGAGTCCCTCCAGAGGCCCCGCCAGACTCCCATGCCTGGGTTTCCTCAGTCACCCGCATTTTCTTATCACAACTTCTACATTTCTGTGTTGGTGGGTTCATGTAAATCTGCTACTTAAAAGAACACATTTAACTAACAAATCAATAAAAGTAACAAGACGGTACCTGCCCAAGAAAACTGAAAACCTAGGTCCATATAAAAACCCAGACACGAATGTTCATCACAGCATTATTCCCAACAGCCAAGAAGCAGGGACTCCCATATGCCCATCACAAGAAGAACAGATCGAGATGCAGTCCACACATCAACAGAGCATCCTTCACTCATGAAATAAGCGAACTACCGGTGCACAGTCGACGTGAATCAATGTGAAAACAGTACACAGAGAGACTGAAGCCTTCTGCCCAGGAGCACACGTTACACAGTCCCACGTACATGAAGTTTGAGAGAAGGCAAAACAACCAAAACTACAAGACAAGACCAGCCTAGTGGTTTCCTACCTGATGGGGAAAGGTCATGGGAAAACTTCTGGGGTGACAAAAGCCTTAATGGGCTTGAGTTACAAAGGTATGTGTGTTTTAAAATTCATGATTGAAACTTAGGATTTCAGCCAGGCACCGTGGTTGATGCTTGTAATCCCAACAGTTTGGGAGGCCGAGGTAGGAGGATCGTGTGAGCACAGGAGTTCAAGACCAGCCAGGGCAATAAAGTGAGACACTGTCTCCATAAAACAATCAAAAAAGTTGGGCTGGGCTTGGTGGCTCATGCTTGTAATCCCAGCACTTTGGCAGGCTGAGGTGGGCGGATCACTTGAGGTCAGGAGTTCAAGACCAGACTGGGAAACATGGTGAAACCCTGTCTCTACTAACAATACAAAAATTAGCTGGGCATGGTGGCAAGTGCCTGTAATCCCAGCTGCTTGGGAGGCTGAGGCAGGAGAATCACCTGAACCCAGGAGGCGGAGGTTGCAGTGAGCCAAGATTACGCCACTGCACTCCAGCCTAGGTGACAGAGTGAGTGAAACTCTGTCTTAAAAAAAAAAAGTTAGCTGGGTGTGGTGGTGTGTGCTTGTAGTCTGAGCTACTCTGGAGGCTGAGGTGGAAGAATCACCTGAGCCTGGGAGGTCAAGGCTGCAGTGAGCTATGATCATGCCACTGCACTCTGCCCTCCAGCCAGGGCTGAAGAGTGAGATGGCACTCCAGAATCTACAAATATTACAAAGAAAATAAAATAATTTACTAATAAATTCAGGTCAGTAAACCCACAAACTTGGATGAAATGGATAAACTCAAAAAACAAAATTTGTCAGAGATATCAGAAGAAACAGAAAATCTAATAGTCTGACAGCTAATAAAGACACCAGAGGTATTAATTAAAACTTCCCACAAAGAAAACTCCAAGCCCAAATGATTTCAAAACTGAATTATTCCAAACTTTTTTTTTTTGAGGAAGAGTCTTGCTTGGTCGTCAGGCGCCAGGCTGGAGTGCAGTGGTGCGATCTCAGCTGGCTGCAACCTCCGCTTCCTGGGTTCAAGTAATTCTCCTGCCTCAGCCTCCAGAGTAGCTGGGACTACAGGCACGTGCCACCATGCCCAGCTAATTTTTGTATTTTTAGTAGAGACGGGGTTTCACCATGTTGGCCAGGATGGTCTCAATCTCTCAACCTCGTGATCTGCCTGCCTCGGCCTCCCAAAGTGCTGGGATTACAGGTGTGAGCCACTGTGCCCAGTCAAGGCCCCATCTCTTAAAAGAAAAGAAAAAAAAAGAAAAGAAAACAAGATTGAAAAGGCAAGTTACAGAATGTAATTCATAAATTCAATAAAAGATTCAGATCCACAATATGTAAACAGTTTCTATACATTATTAAGAAAAAGATACAGCCGGCGTGGTGGCTTACACCTGTAATCCCAGAACTTTGGGAGGCTGAGGTGGGTGGATCACCTGAGGTCAGGAGTCTGAGACCAGCCTGGTCAACATGGTGAAACCCAGTCTCTACTAAAAATACAAAAATCGGCCGGGCGCGGTGGCTCACGCCTGTAATCCCAGCACTTTGGGAGGCCGAGGCGGATGGATCACGAGGTCAAGAGATCGAGACCATCCTGGTCAACATGATGAAACCCCGTCTCTACTAAAAATACAAAAAATTAGCTGGGCATGGTGGCATGTGCCTGTAATCCCAGCTACTCAGGAGGCTGAGGCAGGAGAATTGCCTGAATCCAGGAGGTGGAGGTTGCGGTGAGCCGAGATTGCGCCATTGCACTCCAGCCCGGGTAACAAGAGCGAAACTCCGTCTCCAAAAAAAAAAAAAAAAAAAAAAA
>NW_022437063.1:3830041-3846504 GCF_009761245.1 Sapajus apella
CAAAAAAAAAAAAAAAAAAAAAAAATCAGCCGAGTATGGTGGCACAAGCCTGTAATCCCAGCTATTCAGGAGGCTGAGGAGGAGAATCGGCTTGAACCTGGGAGACGGAGGTTGTGGTGAGCTAAGATTGCGCCACTGCACTCCAGCCTGGAAAACAGTGAGACTCCATCTCAAAAAAAAAAAAGATACACTGGCCGGGCATGGTGGCTCAGGCCTGTAATCCCAGTACTTTGACAGGCCAAGGCAAGTGGATCACTTGAGGCCAGGAGTTCAAGACCAGCCTGGACAACATGGTGAAAACACTCCTCTACTAAAAAATACAAAAAATTAGCCAGGCATGGTGGTGCAGGGAGGCTGAGAATTTCTTGAACCCCGGAAGCAGAGGTTGCAGTGAGCCAGGATCGTGCAACTCCACTCCAGCCTGGGCAACAGAGCAAGAGTCTCTTAAAGAAAAGAAGAAAGAAGGAAAGAAGGAAAGGAGGAAAGAAGGAAGGAAAGAAGGAAAGAAGGAAAGAAGGAAGGAAGGAAGGAAGAAGGAAGGAAGGAAGGAAGGAAGGAAGGAAGGAAGGAAGGAAGGAAGGGGAAACATCCAAACGGAAAAATGGACAAAACTTGAACAGATCCTCACAAAGGGGGATATCCAAATGGCCTATAAACATATGAATGTGTTTCTCAGCCTCATTAACCATTAGGGAATGCAAACTACAACCACAATGCAAGACTACTAACACTCAGCACCACGGCTGAAACGTAAAGGTGTGGCTGAGATGCGGGGCAGCCAGAACTCCTGCCCCTTGAGGGTGGAATGCAGGCTGGTAGTGTCTACGGAAGTCAACACGTGCAACAGACACATACAACCCGGCAACTCCAGTCCCAGGTATGCACCCAGGAGAAATGCAGACATGCCCTAAAACGTCTGCAATACTACTGTTGATAGGTACATCAGGAAGCTAGCCAGACCCCCAGCCGCAGTACCACGGGTGAAGAAATGGCTGTGACATTCACGTCACAGAATGCCACACAGCCCAGAGAAGGAACAAACTACGGCTCCACGCAAGAGCGTGGAAACTTCACAAGTGCAACGTTGAGCTGAAAGCCAGGCGGAAAAGTGTTCCTACCGTATGATTTGATTTATGTCAAGTACAGCAATGAACCTAGCTGCTTAGAGGTCATGGAAGTCATTCTCCTTTGGGGAGTAATGACAACAGAGACATGGCGGGGGACCCTGGGGCTGGCAATATTCTGCTCCTCTATCTGGGTGCTGGTTACACAAGTGTGCTCAGTGTGAAAATTCACCCAGTGCACACTCAGAACGAGATCCTCTGCATCTGTGACATGCCAATCAAACATTAACACAGCCTGTAAACCTAGCACTTTGGGAGGCCGAGGCGGATGGATCACTTAAGGTCAGGAGTTTGAGACCAGCCTGGCAAACATGGTGAAACACCTCCTCTACAAAAAAATACAAAAATTAGCCGGGTGTGGTAGCTAGCGGGTGCCTGTAATCCCAGCTATTCGGAAGGCTGAGGCAGGAGAATCACTTGAACCTGGGGGGAGGAGTTTGCAATGAGCAGCGATCGCACCACTGCACTCCAGCCTGGGTGATGGAGTGAAACTGTTTCAAAAAACAGAAAGAAACAAAAAAAAACCACTAAACAGACAGCAAGGTCAGAAGTTAAACTTGAAGATGGCTGAAACAATAGAATCATACACAATCTTCAGATACGAGTGGACTATGCCAGATACACAGCTCTGTGGGTTTTTCTGTGAATTATAAGGATGAAAATGAACCCACATTCCTCACTGGGAGGCAGGGTTCAGAGGACTTTCTCTTGGAGTCTGCACTTGAAGGATCAAACCTGGAGTCCAGTCACCCAAAGTCTCATGAAAACTGGTTTGGGCCAGGTGCAGTGACTCACGCCTGTCATCCCAGCATTTGTGGAGGCCGAGGCGGGTAGATCACCTGAGATCAGGAGCTCAAGCCCAGTCTGGCCAAGATGGTGAAACCCTGTCTCTAAAAAATACAAAAATTAGCCAGATGTGGTGGTGGGTGCCTATAGTCTCAGCTACTCGGGAGGCTGAGGCAGGAGAATCGCTTGAACCTGGGAGGTGGAGGTGGCAGTGAGCTGAGATCACGCCACTGCACTCCAGCCTGCGTGACAGAGCCAGACTCCACGTCAAAAAAAAAAAAAAAAAAAAAAAGGAAACAGGTTTGATGGGAGGAAAGGGAAGGAGAAAGCGGGACGGACGGAAAGGGGGAGCTGAGAGACAAATGGGGGCAGGAAGGCGGGAGAAACAGACGCACTTTTCTGAACACCCGACTGCGGAGCGACACGCACAGGAACAGGGCTTGTGGTGGTTTTGCATGCGAGGACTGTCATGATGAGCTTGTCATGAGCTCCACCAATAGGTGGTGGAGGCCAGGCTCCCCGGGATTAAACACGAAGTGCGGAAGTGCAGGTCCTCCCGCCCCGGTGGTAATCAAGAGAAGGGTTCTTTCAAGCAAGGATGCTTCTCTCAGGCAGATATGTGGGAATGTCTCATAATAAACTGAAATTCACTTTCTTGATGTGGGTGCCAAATTCATTCGAATATATAAAACTAACCTAAACGCATGCCAATTTCTATTCTACCGGTGAAGCCTAGCCTGAGTTGGCAAGACTGTGTATGGTGAGCTCGGTGGCTCACACCTGTAATCCCAGCACTTTGGGAGGCTGAAATGGGATGATCGCTTGAGCCCAATAGTTCGAGATCACCCTGGGCAGTATGGCAAAACCCTGTCTCTACAAAAAATGTAAAAAAAATTAGCCAGGCATGGTCACGCACACCTGTAGTCCCAGCTACTCAGGAGACTAAGGTGGGAGGATCACTTGAGCCCGGGAGGTGGAGGTTGCAGTGAGCTGAAATCATGTCACTGCACTCCAGCCTGCGCAACAGAGGAAAGCCTGTCTCAAAAAAAAAATTGTGTCTTAAGGCTGTACTCAAACAACATGAAATAGTGTTATGAATACAAAATGAATAAACATCTACCGCTCTGTGTGTGTGTGTGTGTGTGTGTGTACCACATTTTCCTTTTTTTAAACTTTTAAGTTCACAAGTACATGTGCAAGTTTGCTATATAGATAACTGCATGTCATGGGGGTTTAATGTACAGATTATGTCTCTACCCATCCTACCACTTTTTAAGGGTGACAGGCTTGTTACTCAGCATGCAGTAACTAACCCACCAGGCTGCAGGCTCCTACGACATTTCAGATGTGGACACGTCCCTGGCCAGGCGCAGTGGCTCACACTTGTAATCCCAGCACTCTAGGAGGCCAAGGTGGGCAGATCACCTAAGGTCAGGAGTTCGAGACCAGCATGGCCAACTCGGTGAAACCTCGTCTCTACTAAAAATACAAAAATTAGGCGTGGTGGCGTGTGCCTGGAGTCCCAGCTACTCAGGAGGCTGAGGCAGAAGAATCAATTGAACCCAGGAGGTGGAGGTTGCAGTGAGCCAAGATCATGCCACTGCACTCCAGCCTGGAAAACAGAGCAAGACTCCGTCTCAAAAAAACAAGAAAAAGATTTTTTAACAAAGATGTTGATACATCCCAGACAGATATGAGGTATATTCCTCCAGGTGCCCAGTTTAATTCTCACATTCACCTTGAATGTAAAAGCTATTACCATCCTGACTCCCAGAAAGAGAAATTGAGGCTCAGAAGGGTAAGTGACCTACCCCCATACCTCCTGGCTAGTGAGCAGGGGGCTGGACTCCACGCCAGGGTCCAGGCTGTGCAGCCCATGCTCTTTGCACTCACTGGGCTGGTGCACTAATGAGAAATTAAGTCAGCCTGACTCATCATGTCCACCTGGGGTGTGGCCAGCTGCATGAAGGCAGATACATCAGGAAGATCACCCAATCGGGCATGCGTGTGCCCCCACAGCCATCCCGTCTCTCAGTCCTAACACACACATACTCAGCTTCTCCAGCATCTCCCGAAGGGTCTGCAGCCACAGGTGACACAGCTGCTCCTCTGGGCACCAGAAAGTCACCTGCGCCCACTTCCAGCGGTGCCGTCTCGCTCTCTTTACACAGTGAACTGCACAGAAGCAAACACGCTCGTTAGTGCAAACTTTGCACTGTCACTGACGACCCCTCAAGCGAATACCCACCAGATGCAGCTAGTTACAGGTTCCTAACTTGGATTTCCCAGGGGTTCTCTTCCCTTCTAACTAGTTAGTAACTACTGACGTATATTAGCAAAACAGTCTCTCTTTCAAACCTTCTAAGTCACATAAAGAAAATAAGATAAAAGGGCTGGGCGCGGTGGCTCACGCCTGTAATCCCGACACTTTGGGAGGCTGAGGTGGGCGGATCACAAGGTCAGGAGATTGAGACCATCCTGGCCAACATGGTGAAACCCCGTCTTTACTAAAAATACAAAAATTAGCTGGGCGTAGTGGCGCATGCCTGTAATCCCAGCTACTCAGGAGGCTGAGACCAGAGAATTGTTTGAACCCGGGAGGTGGAGGTTGCAGCGAGCTGGGATAGCGCCACTGCACTCCAGCCTGGGCAACAAGAACTAAACTTTGTCTCAAACAAAAAAAAAAAAAAAGGAAAAGATGACCATTAACGAAAATATTAACAAAAGGTAGCGTTTGGAAAAAAGCATTAGGAAGTTTCCATAAAGATAAATCAATGCATTGAGCTTGTTAAGCAAGTGGCAAAAAAGCTCCGTCTCATGTAATCTACATAGAAGTAATGAAGATTGTGGGAGAAGACGTTTAGGCTCTATCACCTGTAAAAGCGTAAGGCTTTTCCATTTTCTGCCATTTTCCACTGGTGTGATGTTTCCCATGAACGTCTGTTTCCTCAACGGCGATGATCTCGGATACGGGCACAGAGCAGGCATCTGTAAAAACACCACATCCTTCTGTCAATGAATTCGTCAGAATCCACACAGGTAAAAGAAGACCAGCTCCAAAAAGCTGGGAACATTCTGCTTTAATATTCTCATTAGAAATCCCGGCTGGGTGTGGTCGTGTGCACCTGTAATCCCAGCACTTTGGGGGGCTGAGGAGGGGGGACTGCTTCAGCTCAGGAGTTGCAGTGAGCTATGATGGCACCACTGCACTCCAGCCCAGGCAACAGAGCAAGACCCCATCTCCAAAAACAAGCAAAATTAAAAAATGAAAAATCCCAAAATAAAAACAAGGTTATAAGTCACTTTTAAACTCCAAGCTAAGTACCAATGGGCAGCTCAATGTTACCAGAGAGCGGGATGTTTTATTCAGCAGATTCACCAAATGGAAGCTGCGATTTTGCACACGATTTGCTCAGCCACTCAGGCACTCAGGCAGCAAATGCTGACCGTTCTGGGCCAGCTGCCGTGTTAAATTCGGGCAGACTTGCTCAAGACACGGCCTCTGTCTGCAGGACAGTGTCTGGTTCGGAAATCCAAGTGGGAAGGAGACACAGGACAGGACCTGGGACAGCTGGAACCACGGAGCGAGCAAGTGAGGCAGAGCCCCAGTGTGGCGGGACTGGAGTGGGTTAGGGGAGGAGATAGCGGGGGCTTGCAGGGACTCGGGATGACAGCACCGGACATGCTCCCCACGGGGAACCAGGAAGGGCCGGTTCCACCCAAGCCACCTGGGGCGTGTTCGTTTGGTGGGCAGCTGTAATTACAGGACCGCACATCAAAGAAAGTTCTGGGCTGGGAGCAGAGCCGTGGGAGGAGACGCGTAACTGAAGCCAAAGGCCTGCAAGAACCTGCCCAGGAGAGCATGGGATCGAAGACAGCAAAGCCACATCTGAGCAAGCTGGCTTCCAAAAGCTTATTCTAGAACTGCTGTTAGGGAGGAATGACATATTCTTACACAGAAGAGCCTTATAATTTGTGGTTAACTTCCTAGGTTGGCTATAAAACCTGCAATATAGCTAAAATACTGTATTTTTGCCGTACATTTGTAGTAATTTTGCATCACTTTGAAAGTTGCTGCCCCTGGCAATCAAGTTAGAGGAATCTAGGAGGGCAGTGTCCGAACTGGGCTTTTGAACACGGCAGAAACCTGGAAAGGCCAGTAGTGGGGCCTCTTGACTCCTCTGAAGTGGAGCAGACTTGTTAGGGAGGTGGTACAGAGGAAGAAGTCTGGCAGGAGGGGCGGAGGTCTCAGGAGCTGTCTGTGCAGCCTGCTCCTGGGAATAGGATGTGGGGTCCAGAGTGACTCTCAGGGCCCCCACCTTCCAGTGCTCCCAACTGGGCCACCCTCTTGGCTTCCCATCTTTCTTTTTTTTTTTTTTTAGATGGAGTTTTACTCTTGTTGCCCAGGCTGGAGTGCAATGGCACGATCTCGGCTCACTGCAACCTTCACCTCCCCGTTCAAGTGATTTTCCCGTTTCAGCCTCCCAAGTAGCTGAGACTATAGGTGCCCACCACCATGCCCAGCCAATTTTAGTAGAGACGGGGTTTTGTCATGTTAGCCAGGCTAGTCTTGAACTCTTGACCTGAGGTGATCTGCCCAGCTCAGCCTCCCAAAGTGATGGAATCACAGGTGTGAACCACCGCCTGGCCTTCCCATACTGCCGTCATGGCCGTGACTCTAGAACACAATTTCCACCCACTTCTTATTCTGCCCTCCCTAGGACCCAGGACCCCGATGCTCCAGGCCCCTCCCCACTCTGCAGCTCGGCATCCACACGGGACAGCCACACAGGACAGCCACACGGGCTCCCTGGGCATCCTGGACACCCGCACGTGGACCACCTTCCCTGTCTCCGCCGCCAGCCTTCCGACGCAGCCCTTCTCATCTGGCACGGCTCGCCTCCTTAACCATCCCCTATTTCTTGAGGTGCTGGCCATGCCCTCCCGGTCCTGCAGGGATGTGACCACGGCACTCAAACCCTGTGACTGCACCTGACGCCCTGGCGTCCTCGTCGTGCGAGACAGAGCTAATGCCAGGCCTCTGCAGCTCCAGGACCCAGCATGGGCCAGGCTCGGGGCAGGGTTCCATGACCCAGATGGCTGAGTCAGGGACCTGCCACCTATGGATATGCCAGTGCACACCACAATCTTCCTAGACCACTGAGAGCAGACCTCAGGACCTCCCCGTGCCTGTGGATAGCCACAACCATGGCTGTCTGATAAGAAGCCATGGTCCAAGAGTCAGTGGTCAGGTCAGTTCCCCAGCATCTGGTCGACCGGTTTAGGAAGCCGCACAACACACAGCATGGAAAGATATGCATGACTCCAGGACAGTCACCTAAGTCTACAGGTTACTAACTTTCAGCCTTGCACATTCGGTCCGACAGACTCCAAGAGCCCATGATGGGACACACCATGCTGACCTGGCTGCAGGCCATGCCATGCCAGGGGTGCCAGCCCGAGGCCAGGCAGTCCACGCGGGTCCTGCTAGAAGAGCGACACAGGTGGCGGGGACAGCCTCACCGTCAGGGTCAGGGTTCGGAGGGTTCCCCTCAGGTGGAGGAAGGTGTCTTGGGGCAGGAGACAGGAAGAGGCAGAGGCCGCTGGGAGGGAGAGGGTGAGTGGCTGTGAAGCGGGCGGCCATTCTGGGCGGAGGGACGACGGAGCCCACTTGGGTACGATTCTGAATCAAACTACAAGTGTTCGGGACGGGGCAAGAGACTGAACGGACTAAGGACGCCCTGGGGCGAATCCGGCACCTTCTGCCACACTGGACCTGCAGCGAGGTGGACCTGCTCCTCAGGCGAGAGAAAAAGACAAAGATGCCAGCATGGCACATTAGTTTACACACACGTTCCTGCTACACACGGATTAATGAATGGCATTCTTGTCTCTAAAAAGGGACAGAAAAGTTAATAGAGGAATAAAATTCAATCTTGTCTGCACACCTTTATTGAGAACGTCAAGAATAAGAACACAGGATGGGCGCAGTGGCTCATGCCTGTAACCCCAGCACTTTGGGAGGCCAAGGTGGGTGGATCGCTTTAGGTCAGGACTTTGAGACCAGCCTGGCCAACATGGTGAAACCCTGTCTCTACCGAAAATACAAAAATTAGCCAGGTGTGGAGGCAAGCTACTCAGGAGGCTGAGGCAGGAGAGCTGGTTGAACATGGGAGGTGGAGGTTGCAGTGATCACATCTTCTCTTCCCATGGTTTTCTTAATCATGTTTTCTTTTCTCTAGTTTACTGTAATAATACAGTATATAATTCAGGCCATATAATAAGTGTGTTCACCGGCTATTTACGTTATCAGCAAGGCTTCCAGTTGATGGTAGGAGTCACAGGCTGGGGGAGTGAAAGGTTTCCAACTGCACGGGGCTGGGGCGCTGATCCCCACGTTGTTCAGGGGTCCGCTGTACTGGGTATGGCTCAGGACAAGGGCTTCCTCCCGACTCAGGAGACCTGGAGTGGTGTGGCCAGGGCAGGAACGCATGACCCAGGTCTCGATGCGGGCATGGACTTGGTGTGGCTTCAGCCTCCATCCGGCTGCTGTGTTACTGTGGGTACGCCACTGAGCCTGGAGCATGGCTGTCATGTGGGGGGAACAATGAACCCCACAGAGGTTTTAGGAGCTGGAATAAGATAAGGAGTGAAAACGTTTCAAGTACAAAAATGTCCGATACATGGTAGCTTCCTTTCTTGTCAAAAAGGCTGGGCCGGAGATGGAGGCTCTGCCCCCCTCGGGCAGACCTCGGTCCCTGTGTTAAGCTGAGGACTCCACAGAGCGAGATGCCCCAGCCTGCGGCACTCACCCCTTCTCCCGCTCTCCTCACCTCGGCGTGTCAGGCACTACGCCCTAGTCTTCAAAACTCTGATTTCTAATTAGGAGACAAAGAATGGGGCCAAGAATCTGAGCAAACAGAGCAGCTCCCTGCAGGGGCTCAGGAAACGCTCACCAGCGCCCACCGGTTGGAGAGCTGGCACCTGCTCATCTGATGGCAGGTCATGCGGAGCGCGGGGGACCACCGGGGACTGGTACACAGTTCTGGAGGACGAGGACGGTCCTCTAGAGGCAGAAGAGCCACCCTCCGAGGGTCAGTCTCAATGTGCCACCTCCCGGCGGCATCCCCACACCGCACGTGGTGTACGGACACGCCATAGCATCCCCGGGAGAAAACACACCAGACCCGGGTGGGCAGACGCTGTGGAACGTCTTGCAAAGGGTAGAAGGTGGGGATTTGCAGCATTTTCATATTCTTTTGCTGACACAGATAAATTCTCCCGTGCAAGAGGCCCCACGGTGACTCATGTTGACATGCGGTGAGCTCTCCAGTAAAGGCAACAAACAAATGGCCATCACATTCCAGAAAAATCAAAGGCCACGCCAGCGAGTGAGCCTGGCCCCCCCTCTCCAGAGCGCTGCAGTGTTTGCCGCAGTCTGGGCGATGCCTGCTGGGGCAGCTGAGAGCACGCTGACTTCCAGCATCTTCTTTTTCAGTTCTGTTCTCTGTTTTTTAGTGCTTGCTGTGATCCACTGAAACTAGATTTATTTCATGCTCGTGACTCACAGATGAATACAGCACCTGCTGACAATCAGCTTTGACGCTAGAAGTTCCTGGATTCAACTGAGCCACAGGCAGTGGCCTGCCGTCCAGCAGGAGGGTCCACGGGTTTCCCGTGTGTCACAGGAGCACCGAGCGTCTGCCAGTGACCCTGGTGCAGGTGTGTGAGCACGCTCACGGCAGGGCAGGGTCAAGGTGGCGGCACACGCTGCTCCAGGCCCCGCACAGCCATTGGGAGGGCCCAGGTGTCTTTCGCCTCTTGGGGATATGCAACGAGAACAAGAGCAAGTTCACAACCGAGGGCACAGCTGTCCCCAAGATCTTCACTAACACAAGCTGCCATGTGAGCACTGGCAGAGGGGACAGGGTGAGAGAGCAGGTCGCTGCCCGCTGTGCCCACTGGGGCAGTGCGAAGTGCAGCATGGAAGTCTGTGGCTCACACCCACACACACTGCAGGGGATGCTGAGGCCCAGGAGAAGTGGCACGGGCCACATCGATCTCCGCATGCCTGGCCTGCTTACAGTCCTACCCTGGAGAAGAACGCCCAAGAGACCCGAGTGGCTGGGAGTCCTGATTCCCCTGCAGTTACATGCAACGCCAACGCGTTTCCCTGACAACCTCAATAAACATGAGGCGGGTGAACATCTGACCTTCATTAAAAATTAAAGTGAGTGCTTGCCTATGCCAAGGAAGACCAAAACCCAGCCCTGGCTGCCACTGCCAGGGAAAGCCCAGAAATACCACATGCAACAAACTCAGAGAGTGGTCAAACTGTCCTCTCCCCTCCCTGCCCACCACACCCACCCTGACACAGCTCTTCGTGGCTTTGATACACAGATGGAAGGTGGGGGAAGCCAGAACCCACGTGGCACCCATGGGTCAGCCCTGAGCTGCAACTTCTCCAGATACGACTGCACTGTGTCCCCAGCTCCCATCTCCGTGGCAGCCGCTGTTGGCACACAGGGATGTGCCCAAGTTTGGATTTTATTTTTTTGAGACAGAGTTTCACTCTGTAGCCCAGGCTGGAGGGCAGTGGTGTGATCTTGGCTCACTGCAACCTCTGCCTCCTGGGTTCTGGTTCAAGCAATTCTCCTGCCTCAGCCTCCCGAGTAGCTGGGATTACAGGCACACACCACCACACCCAGCTAATTTTTGTATTTTTAGTACAGACAGGGTTTCACCATGTTGGCCAGGCTGGTCTTGAATTCCAACTCCTGACCTCGTGATCCACCCGCCTCGGCCTCCCAAAGTGCTGGGATTACAGGCGTTAGCCACCACGCCTGGCCTTAAGTTTGGATTTTTATGTGAAACCTTCTGATTGTAAAACGTTACAATTTTAAAAGGAAAAGAAAAACCATGCAAATCAAACAAAGAAAAAAATCTGTGGCCAAATTTCGCCCAAAGACCTCTGCTCTGCAACGCCCAGTGAAGCTGAGCCATGGTTATTCTGAGATAATGAAGAAAACCTCACAGCAAGCCCCCACAGTTCATGATGCTGGGATAAGGTACCTTCCAATTATAACTAACTGCTGTTTCACGTCATCAAATGTGTTCTCTGACGCTTGTCAGCACACCGTCAGCAGCCACCAATGTTTCTTCTTCTTCTTTGTTTTTTTTTGAGACAGGTCTTGCTCTGTCACTCAGGCTGGAGTGCAGGGCTACAATCTCAGCTCACTGCAGTTCGACCTCCCAGGCTCAAGCAATCCTCCCACCTCGGCCACCCAGGCAGCTGGAAGCACAGGTGTGCGCCACCACACCCAGCTATTTTTTGTTTGTTTGTTTGTAGAGACAGGGTCTCACTATGTTGCCCTGGCTGGTCTCTAACTCCTGGGCTCAGGCGACCCATCTGCCTCAGCCTCCCAAAGTGTTGTGAGCCACTGTCCCCAGCCTTCAAACTTCTGGGGACACATCTCAAGTAAACAGAGTCTCTTCCCTGTGGAACACCCCTCCCCACCCCAAGAAATCCTTTCTCATCCTAACGCCCCATGATACAAGCCTGAGGGTGTTGTGGTCTGCCTGCTCAGCACCCCACAGAACCACCCGGTGACCACCCAAGGTCCAAGGGCTTCTGAGCATCCTGCACACGCCCACCTGGCCCCACCACCTCACGGCTCCTTAGCACAGATGCTCTGTTGGCATGCACAGGAGGCCTGAGGATGCCGCTTCACTTCTCTCAGGAAACGGCTGTGGCACATCAACGGGCATTCACCTGCACAACCCATTCTTCGGCCAACACACGGGACTGGGCTTTTCCTATTAAGGCAGAAAGTTCTGGAGGGCAGGGTGGAATGATACACCTGTGCGGCCCCCGTCTGTGGGTTTAGGAAACCAATCAGGCTAATCCCAGACCTGCTGAGACGACACTCACAGAACTGAAGTCCATACCAGCTGGCGTTTCAACACAGAACACCTGCCATCTCCACACCACGCCCACCGTCAGGCCGTGGGAAGCCCAAGTCAGCCTCCCATCCTAGGGACAAGCTGGGGGTCCGAGGGCTCCAGGGACTGCATGGTGCCTCAGGGAACTTCATGATGGGAACAGGACTGATTTGGCTCCAGGAACCCTGCTCTTCCCCCGAGCACCCTGCTACACAAGGCCGCAGGGGCTACTTCAACAAACCCCAGAGTCCTTGCCTTTGAAGAAGGAGCTCACCCCAGATTCTGGAGCAGCCTCACTCTGAGCCCCTTCCCCAACCTGTGATCTGAGCTCTAGGTCCTGCATCTTGACTCTGAGGGGATAACAAGGAGCATCTCAGAGGGCTGCGAAGATCCCATTGGGCTCGAGGCCCACAGCCCTGCAGGGCACAGCATACCCTGGCCTAAATGGAAAGCAGCACTCAGATGTCCAGTTCTGGCCAGGATGAAGACAGCTGGATCGCCTGGCTCTCCCACCTGCTACAACTGGTAACTCTGGACAAGACAGAAGAAACGGGCAATGAACCGAGGCCAGCAGAGATCCACAGCAGCAGGCCTGCGGGCTGGAGAGGCCGACGTGCAGGGCCAGCGGCTGGGAGCTGAGTGTATCTCCAGCTCTGGCCTCGGGGACACTGAGCTATGGGGCAGCAGGGTGGGTGCAGGCCCCCGTCCCAGAGGAGCCAGGGCGTGCTGGGGGTGGGGGGCAGAGGGGCACTCAGAGCAGGGGGGCTGCGGCAGGAATATCTGGCTCTGAGAATGACCAGTTGAGTCCAGCCTCACTCCTGAGGGATCAAAACAGGGCAGCCGAGGCCTCGGAGGCCGGGCAGACAGGACCCACCTCCCTCACCACGTGAGACATACAGGCCATCTGTGCCCAGCCAGGCTGAGCACCTGCTTTTGAAAAAGAAAAACCGCTGGGTCTGGTGTCTCATGCCTGTAATTCCAGCACTTTGGGAGGCTGAGGTGGAGGACTGGTTGAGGCCAGGAGATGGAGACCAACCTGGACAACATAGTGAGGCCCCATCTCTACAAAATAAAATTTTAACAATTAGCCAGAATGATGGTCCACGCCTGTAGTCCCAGCTACTTGAGAGGCTGAGGTAGGATGACAGCTTGTGCCCAGGAGGTTAAGGCTGCAGCGAACTGAAACTGAGGCTCTGCAGTCCAGCCTGGGAAACACTGAGACTCTACGTGAATTCGTTAATTAAATTAGATAGAAAAATTGTCCAAAGGACTTTTCGTTGACATTTGCCTTAGGCTGAAGTATACGGTCAATGTCCTGTGTAAGTTTAAAGAAAATGTTCTGAAACTCTTGCATGTTCTGGTATGTTGAGTACAGTATCCTATATACGTTTATTAGGTCAAGCGTGTTAATCATGTTGTCTGATTCTTCTGTTACTGAAAATGCCGTGTAAAAACCTCATACTTATTTGTGAATTTATTAATTTCTTACACGTTTGTTAATTTTTGCTTTATATATTTTGAAGTTATGTTGTTAGGTGCATGCAAATGTACACTCATTATTACTTTCTATTCAACCATTAAGCACTGGACTGCAGCCATGTCCTACCCCCAGCAGGAAGAGAAGAATCAAATCACATTTGTGGCCAAAGAAGACCACAAAACTCCATGCAGACCTGGTGGCTGATGACCCCAGTGATCCCTATAAGGAGCACAGATTGGTACTGCCAAATGGAGTCATTAAGTGGGACCTGTCCGTAATGGACTTTTCTGGTTTTTTTTTAAGAGATGGGGTCTTGCTCTGCCACTCAGGATGGAGTACAGTGGGGCAATCATGGAACACTGTAACCTTGAACTCCTGGCGTCAAATGCTTCTTCTGCCCCAGCCTCCCGAGCAGCTGGGACTCCAGGTATGCGTAACACCCAGCCTCAAAAAAACTTTAACAGGACTCGGCCTCACAAAATAATGTTCCAGATGTCCAGGAAACAACCCAAGATTAATCAGCACATCAAGAACTGGGAAATGTCAGCATTCTCAAGGGAACAGTCAACAGACGTCAAACCTGAGATGACCCAGATGTTGACATTTTCAGATAAAGACCTTCAAGTAGCTGTTACAACGCGCTCATCCAGGCACAGCTGAGCATCCTTAAAGTGAGTGGACAGACAGACGTTTTCTGTCTGTCCAGATGGTGGAAAGAGGACCAGATGGTGGCTCACGCCCGTAATCCTAGGACTTTGGGAGGCTGAGGAGGGCAGATTGTCTGAGCTCAGGAGTTCGAGACCAGCCTGGGCAACATGGCAAAACCCCATCTCTACTGAAAATACAAAACAAAAAATTAGCCAGGCTTGGTGGCAGGTACCTGTAATCCCAGCTACTCAGGAAGGTGAGGAATGAGAACTGCTTGAACCCGAGAGGCAGAGGTTGCAGGAAGCCGAGATCACGCCACTGCACTTCAGCCTGGGTGACAGAACTCCTGCCTCAAAAAAAAAAAAAGTTTTCAGGAAAGAAATGGAAACTATTGGAACCAAAAGGAAAATTTAAAAACTGGGCCGGGCGCGGTGGCTCAAGCCTATAATCCCAGCACTGTGGGAGGCTGAGGCGGGTGGATCACGAGGTCAAGGGATCGAGACCATGCTGGTCAACATGGTGAAACCCCGTCTCTACTAAAAATACAAAAAACTAGCTGGGCATGGTGGTGCGTGCCTGTAGTCCCAGCTACTCAGGAGGCTGAGGCAGGAGAATTGCCTGAACCCAGGAGGCGGAGGTTGCGGTGAGCTGAGATCGTGCCATTGCACTCCAGCCTGGGTAACATGAGTGAAACTCCGTCTCAAAAAAAAAAAAACTGGAAAGCACAGTATCTGAAATTAAAAAATCACCAGACATGCTCAGTAGCAGAAAGGATTGGATAGAGGAATAGTGACGTTGAAAATTGATCAGCAAAACGAATCTATTCTAAAGAACAGAAAGAAACTGTTTTAATGCACAGGAACCTTACGCTTCTGAGAAGACGGGCTGGATATGCTTTTCCTGCTCCTCCTATTAAATGAAGCCCTGGACGTCACACAGGAAACAAACACACGAAGATGTGACAGGCGGAGAAAAGGCAGGCTGCTCAGGGCCTGGGGTCTGAGAGGGACACATGGCGACTTCCCCATGTTTCCTTTACATCGTCCATCTTGGATCTGTAACTGGAGCGGCCTGAAACCTGCTGCCAACAGGTGCAATCACAAAGCCCCAACAAAAGCCAACTCAGTCTAGCCAGGAAGGGGCAGCCGCGAAAGACAGAAAACCCTGAGACAACAACCACCTCGCCCCAGCCACACACCCCAGAAAACACGGGCCCGCCCCTCCCACCAAGCCTGCGGGGCCAACTAGTAGCTTAGACTTCCACCCTTGAGAGGCTGTGAGCAGGCACCCCAACAACCCCTGCCAGGATGGCACAGGGAGGCCACACAGGGAGCTGGCACCCCCATCCGAGCCAGCTGGTAAAAAGCCTCATGCCCACCAGGCATCGGTGGAGATGAAGGAGCAGCCCAGGCCCCCCATCCCACCCTGCAGTGGCAAGGTGCCCTTCCTCCCTGCTGGAATGGAGTAAGAGGAAACCTGGCGGGGAGTGAGGGCTGTCACCGCCACTGAGCTGCAGGGTGTCACACTCCACCCACGCGCTGTTAGGAGGGTGCATGTGGGAGCGGCAAGGAAGCACCTCTGCCCTCACCAAGGTGGCCTCAGTGGAGGCCTGGAGGAAGCTGTACCCCCCATCCACCCGGTAATAACGAGTAGCCCCTGCCTCAGCTGCCAACAAGGCTGAGGGGAACCTGAGCTTCCACCCCCACCTGGCAGTACCAGCTCCCTTCCCTGCTGGAGCAGTGCCAGAGAAACCAGCTAAACAGAAGGTGTCAACACTGCCCAGACTCAGAACATACTGCAAAACGACCAGTGCTATGCAAGTGAGGGAAGGAGGGCTGGGCCTTGGTGAGGCTGAGGATGGAGGAAAACATGTCAGGCAGGAAGGGCAGAGGGCACCTGGAAAGGCACAGGGCACGCGGGGGATCAACACAGCTGGGCTGGGCTGGGCTGGAGAGCACATGTGCCCTGGGAGCAAGGGAGGGCAGGGCCAGATGTGGAGGAGGCTGGGAATGCAAGCCAAGCTGCTGGCACGCATGGGTGAGCAGTGCCTGGAAGAACTTTCTAGCAGGGCAGGGTGTCTGAACATCAATGGGGCACACAGGCCGCTGTCAGGACGGGCCAATGGCACCGGAGAGGGAATTAGTGGCCCTCAGGGTGCTCTCCAAACTCAATTCCCGGATCCCGGGTTCAGCCCTGGGTGTTCCCTAAAGAGATCAGGGAGCAGGAGGTGTCGGGAGGGGAAGACCGGGGCCAGCTGGGGCAGAGGTCATCTGACCCGCCTGTGGCAAAAAGGGGACCGAGGTCGGGGCAAAAGGAGAGAAGAAGTGTGGGATCCGATACAGCTGAATTCAGAACACAGCAGAGGTGTGGGATCCGGGACAGCTGAGGAATCGAGAACCCAGGAGGGGTGTGGGATCTGGGACAGCTGAAGAATCAAGAACCCAGCAGAGGTGTGGGATCCGGAACAGCTGAGGAATCGAGAA
>NW_022437063.1:3846514-3849340 GCF_009761245.1 Sapajus apella
AGGGGTGTGGGATCTGGGACAGCTGACAAATCAAGAACCCAGCAGAGGTGTGGGATCCAGGACAGCTGAAGAATCAAGAACCCAGCAGAGGTGTGAGATCCGGGACAGCTGAGGAATTGAGAACCCAGCAGAAGTGTGGGATCTGGTACAGCTGAGGAGTCGAGAACCCAGCAGGGGTGTGGGATCTGGGACAGCCAAAGCATTGAGAACCCAGCAGCTGACAGGGGTGGGCCACTGGCCTAGGAGAGAGGCCAAGAAGCTGGAGCTTGGGTGCGGGTGAGAGGCTGGCTGTCTCCAGGACACAGAACACGTGCCCAGAAGTCCACACTGGGCCGATCTCTCAAGTCGAGATGAGGCTGCAAAGGAGAGGCCACCTGCATCCTGGACCAGCTACAGGTTCCTGAGACAACCGTCAAAAGGCAGAACTCAGCTGCATTTCTCATAGAAAATGCTGCTATGCAAAAATCTAGACTGTTACAGAATAAAAATAAATTGGGTGGGGGAATGGGAAGTAAAACACAACAGGAATTTCTTAAACACACAAAAAGTGTATCTTCTCTAGTATGTAAGTTTCTTAAATACTGGTGTTTTAATTTCTCTGGGATAGAGGATAAAAAATGAAGCTGGGTAAAAGGGTATAATTTTTTTTTTTTTAAGTTTGAAAACATTGCCAGATTACTTTCCAAAAACAGCCGAGCAGTTCCCACTCCCATCCACCAGGCCTGCCAGCCCAGAAGCGTCGTGAAACTTCCCCAGCACAGGGCTGGGTGAGAGCCGCGTCTCACCGTGGCCTTTCCCGTCCGCTGCTGGGCAAGAGCGGCATCTCACCGTGGCCTTGGTGTCAGCACCTACTCAGATGCTCAGCAGCCACTTCTGAATGTTTTCTTCTGTGAATGACCTATGTATATCCATTGCCATTTGTTTAATGGATTGTCTGTCTTTTTCCTAACAATTTTTATATGTAACATGTTTTTAAAATGTTAACCCTTCTCTATCCTATTTGTTTCAAATATCATCCCAAACATTTTTTTTTTCTCTTTTTTTTTGAGACGGAGTTTCGCTCTTGTTACCCAGGCTGGAGTGCAATGGCGCCATCTCGGCTCACCGCAACCTCAGCCTCCTGGGTTCAGCCAATTCTCCTGCCTCAGCCTCCTGAGTAGCTGGGATCACAGGCACGCGCCACCATGCCCAGCCATTTTTTGTAGTTTTAGTAGAGACGGGGTTTCACCGTGTTGACCAGGATGGTCTCGATCTCTTGACCTCGTGATCCACCCGCCTCGGCCTCCCAAAGTGCTGGGACTACAGGCTTGAGCCACCGCGCCCGGCCCCAAACATTTTTTATTTTGTTTATTTATTAATTAATTATGAGACGGAGTCTCGCTCTGTCGCCCAGGCTGGAGTGCAGTGGCAGGATTTTGGCTCACTGCAACCTCCCCCTCCCAGGTTCAAGCAATTCTCCTGCTTCAGCCTCCCGAGAACCTGGGACTACAGGTGCCCACCACCACACCTGGCTAATTTTTTTTGTATTTTGAGACTCCATCTCAAAAAAAAAAATATATATATATGTGTGTATATATATATACACACACACATTTTCCTATGATTCAGCTTTCTACTTTTAAATAAGCATCCAAGAGGAGTGAAAGCAAAGCCCCCAAAGGATAAGGGTGTCCTTACCCTCAGAGTCAAAGTGCAGAGGCTGGAAACTGTCCAAAAGCCCATCAGCAGGTGAACAGATACACTAGTGTACCCACACAATGCAATATGACTTATAGATAGAAAGAAGGAACCGGTGATATGATGGATCTTAAAAAAAGCAAAGCGAGATAGAGAAGTGCACATGGCATTAGTCCACTGATAGGAAATGCTATTAGCAACACGCCGGCCCTGGTGAAAACAGCCCAGGGCCCAGGGGAAGGTTCTGGGATGCTGCTATCCGGGCGATATTTACACAGGTGCACACGATTATCAAAATTTATCCAATTATGTGCCTTAAAATGGCTGGGTTTTATTGCATGCAAATTAGACCTTGATAAAGTCACTTTTTTAAAATCATGTTTTAGGAGGGGGATTAGTAACATGGAAGACATTCTGCAGTATATATATTTTCTCAGATTTTCTTTCATGCACATTTACACATACACAAATACCAAATCTGAATCACTTTTAAGTGTAAGAATGACTTTTTGTGTATGCTTTTCTGTGTTTTCTAGATATTATTAAATCAGCATGACTTACTTTTGTAAGCAGGAAAAACAATTGTTTTAAAAATTATCTGTAGAGGCCGGGGGCGGTGGCTCACGCCTGTAATCCCAGCACTTTGGGAGGCCGAGGCGGGTGGATCACGAGGTCAAGAGATCGAGACCATCCTGGTCAACATGGTGAAACCCCGTCTCTACTAAAACTACAAAAAATTAGCTGGGCATGGTGGCGCGTGCCTGTAATCCCAGCTACTCCGGAGGCTGAGGCAGGAGAATTGCCTGAACCCAGGAGGCGGAGGTTGCGGTGAGCCGAGATCGCGCCATATTCAGCTCGGTCGAGGTTAAGAAGAACGAAACTCCGTCCCAAAAAAAAAAAAAAAAAAAAAAAAATTATCTGTAGCATGCCTATGCTTTGCCAGGCACTTTGCAGGGTGTGCTGAGGATATGCTTTATAAATACAGCTCTGACCTGCCCAGTGAGTTTACCACCAGCCTGGGGCATCCCAAGTGGGGTTGGTTGAAGGAAGGGGAGGTCCTCCCACAAAGGTAGAGCCTGGACAGCAGCCCCCTCAGCCCCCAACACACACACACACACACACACACACACACACACACACACACACACA
>NW_022437063.1:3854405-3867499 GCF_009761245.1 Sapajus apella
GGGGGGGGGGGGGGGGGGCCCGTTGCCCCCCATCCTGGGGAAAAAGGGGGAAAATCCCCCGCAAAAAAAAAAAAAAAAAAAAAGAAAGCAAGAAAAGGAAATGTGGACACACACAGACCCCAAGGTGTGTGTACACGGGGTGGCCATGGGAAGGAGCAATGAGAGAGTAGCCTCCAGGAGCGCACCCTGTCCCTCCACTCAGATAGGATTAAGAATGGACCTTGGCCTCGGACTTGCAGCCTCTGCGGACTGTTAATGAGAGACCACAGATTGCTGTTGGTTAACCTGCCCGGTCCGAGGTATTTTGTTATGGCGGCCTGAGCAGACCCAGGGGACCTGCAGTCCTAGGATAGGCTGGGGAGGGGTCTGGCCACTGCAGGACCCCATGCTCATGCTCAGGGAGAGGGTGACGTCACGAAGACCAGGTTTCCAGAGGATGCACGTCCTGCAGTTGAGTTGCATGGGAGAGCGGTTGCGTGGGGGTCGGGCCCTGTGTGGGGCCAGGGCCGTGACTCTGGGCACAGCACTGGACGGATGGGAGGAACGAGCAGCATCAACCCAGAGCAGCTGCCAGGACCCTGCTGTAGGTCCGACCCAGGGGGCCCTTCAGGAGCTGGCTGTGAAGGCACAGCAGCTTTGAAAATGCAGATGAGGCCAGCCCTGGCTGCCTGAGGACCTCCCAAACCTCATCCACCTCTTCCCTGGCAGACACACCTTTCCCATCTTAGACCCTGCCCGAAATGCTCTTCCTACACATCTGCCTGGGAGGCCACCTGTTTATCTTCTTCTTCAATCCACATCCCGTCCCTTCATGCCACAGAGTCGCCTGGCAGCTCACTGCATGACACTTTCACCCCCGGCTGCCACAGGGCCTCACTTCCTGTAACACTTCAGAACAACTGATGTCCCAGCCTGTCGCTAGCCTGCTGTGTACATGGCTCATCTCAGCCCTGAGCTGCCAGGTAGGCCGGAGGGCATGGCCTCAGCCCCAGTAGCCTGGAGTTCTGGTCCTAATTAGTAAGGCCCTGATGTGCCACCTGCCCCTGTCCTGCATCCAGTCTGCAGGCTTGGGCTGCTGCCCAGTGGCCTGATGGCTCTGGAGCCAGCTAAGCCAGACATCCGGTACAGCGGCGGCCAGCACTGACTCCCCTGGGTAGCCAGGTTGTCTCACCTGTGGGCTGCCTGGCTCCTGAGGTTCTGCATAAGCTGATCCAACCCCATACCCATGAGTGTCCTATCCACTGAGTCATCTATGCCATGGGCCCAAGCCTCTCCTGTCTATGGAGCCCTGGCCACAAGCAAGAGCCTGGCACCAGCAGCCCCGTCTAGCACGGTCCCCTCGATGGCCTCTGATCTATTCTTCCCTTCTCTTCCTGGGCCCCTGGCCTTGTTTGCTCTTCCAGTCCTTCCAGCTTATCTCCTGAGACTCCCCATCTCGTGAAGTCAGCGCCACCATCTGACGTCAGAAACTAGAATGCTGGGTTGGGGTGCGAGGATCCTGGCACCAGCTGCACACGGGCTGCCAGGAATGCCATCCTCTGCCCTCCACCCTCAGCCTCCGCCCTCCTTGGGCCCAAAGAGGTCCAGACATTTGGAGAATAAGTTAATCATTACAAAACGCATATCCCTCCGTTCACCACGTGATCCAGGCAATAACCCCTGGAAATGGGTATTATGTATCCCTTTTTACAGACGTGAAAACTAAGGGCCACAAAACTAACTTGACCTGCTCTGGTTGTACAGAAAGGTAATCAGATGGGTTGCAGGGGTACCCCAGGCTCCCCTGTCCCAGGCTTTGGGGTCTCACTTCCGTGGGGGAGTCGGAAATGTGGGAACCGTGGATGACGCAAGCTTCAGCCTCAGTGGGCACTGCTCCCTGGGCACTTGGGTGAGCCAGTCTGTTCCACCCTCCAGGACGTGCAGGACTGTCCTGCCTGAGCTTCTCTTACAGGAAGACAGTGCTGCCCTGCTCAGCGTCAGCCTGCCCATCTAGGGAAGACAGACTGGAGCCTGGGCTGAAGCGGAGGGTGGCCCTCAGGAGGCAGTGGAACCGAGCTAAAAGGCTAGGAAGGTGAGGCTAGCCCGGGATGGTTCCACAGGCAGCCCGGGATGGTTCCACAGGCAGCCAGGAATCAGGGCTGCTCACACCCCTGGAGGGCCAGGGGCCATCACACACAGGGGGAGGCCTCCAAAGGCCGGGCTTGGGTTTGGCCTAAACCCTGCAGGTTCCTGCCCAGGTGACCTGCCTCTGTTGGGCACCAGGAGGATGTCTGTCACTCTGTTTAGCATTAGCACATTTCACACTCAAGGTGATGCTACTGTACTACAGATAAGGAAACTGAGTCCCGGAGAGGCTGGAGGAGCAGGCCAGGGTTATCCAGCAGGCCAGGGGCAGACCTGGGAATGAACACAGGACTCCCAGACTCTGAAGCTTGCCCTCTTCACCGCCTTGCACCCCGTTGGCCATGTTCTGGGCTTCTGCTCCAAACCGGGAGTGCGCTGAGGGCAGGCCAGTCTATCAGCACCCAGGGGAGGGTGCGCCTGCCTCTTGTGGTGTCTTCAGTAAGGTGGCCATTTCTCACTGATGCAATGTGGCTTTGACCCATCTCAGGGATTGGAGCCACCCCAATGTCCAGCCTTGGGAGTTTGGGCAAGAGTTACCCCAAGAGCCCCCATCCTGGTGACCTCTGTTACCCTGCTCAGAGTCCAGCTGAGCGGCCTTTGCACACCCAGGTCAGGTGGAGTAGGATCAATGGGGAGTCCTGACCTAGCGCCCAGGCTGTGAAGACACAGCCAGAGGCCATTAGTGCTCAGGAGTGCCATAAACTGGGATTTCAAGACTGATAAGGTCAGGCTAGATAGCTTGCCGGGCGTGTCATGTTTGCCTTTTTGTATTTGAGGACTATCAAAAAATAGTGAGAAAATAGCAAGCCCAGGAGACAGGTGATCTGATTCAGCCAAGGGGTGGGAGGTGGAGGCACCAGTGACTCACTCACCCTAGCCACAGACTGGAGGCAGGTGGGTCTGGGGACAAGAGGGTGAGGGATGGGGACACATTTGGAGCCTGGTGCACTGAGAGTAAAAGAAGAAAACCTGCTCAAAACAAACCCATGAAATTGGAAATCATACCCCCGGAGGTGTGTCCTGATGGTGCTGACCCATCTTAAAGAGTAGGCATGATGGCCGGGCGCAGTGGCTCACGCCTGCAATCCCAGCACTTTGGAAGGCTGAGGCGGGCAGATCACTTGAGGTCAGGAGTTCGAGACCAGCCTGGCCAATATGGTGAAGCCCCATCTCTACTAAAAATACAAAAATTAGCCAGGCATGGTGGCAAGCGCCTGTAATCCCAGGTACTCAGGGGGCTGAGGCAGGAGAATCGATCGCTTAAACCCAGGACACGGAAGCTGCAGTGTGGCGAGATCACGCCACTGCACTCAGCCTGGGTGACAGAGCGAGAATCCACCTCCAAAAAAAAAAAAAAAGTACAGGAACAAAGTCATTCCTTCGTTGATGTCCACAGCCCTACCATACCAGGCACTGTGCCCATGCAGAGGACACAATCATGCCAGTAGAACTGGACAAGGGCTTCCCAGCATAAAGTTCACAGTGGAGGCAGATAACTCAACCACCCCAGAACCGAATGCTTAATGAGGGCTGGTGGTGAGCGCAGAAAGGAGAGTCAGCGTGGCTCTGTGTGCCTGGCACAGGTCAGCCTGGCCCCAGGGCTGGGAAGACTGCCTGGGAGAAGCACAATGAGTTAAGGCATGGAGGAGGAGCAGGGGCGAAGCTGGGGTCTGGGAGGGCGGGAAGCCCCCACTTTGGGAGGCCAAAGCTGGGGGATCACTTGAGTTCAGGAGTTCAAGACCAGCTTGGGCAACATGGTGAAACCTTGTCTTAAAAAAATACAAAAATTAGCTAACTGTGGTGGCATGTGCCTGTGGTGTCAGCTACTTAGGAGGTTGAAGTAGAAAAATCTCTCGAGTCCTGGAGGCAGAGGTTGCAGTGAGCTGAGATTGCACTACTGCATTCCAGCCTGGGTGACATAAGCGAGACCCTGTCTCAAAAAAACAAAAAGAAAAAGAAAAAAGAAAAGAATGCATTAAATGATCTGTGGAGCTCAGTCAGAAAACTGAGAGGGAACACCCAGTGCCTCCCAGAGGGCAATAGTGCCTGCCTCCAGATCGGTCAAGTGCAAGTGGGACCCAGTTCACAGCATTCCTGGAGATAAAGTGAATTATCCCCATTGTACAGATGAAGAACCTGAGGCTCTGTAGGACCACCTGCTGCTATAGGGGCCAGAGCTGGCGCTGAGCCCTGCTTTATCTCAGTCAGATGTACACACCATGCTGCTACCAGCGGACTCCCACATCAGCAACAGAGAGCCACAAGATCTGTTTTTTGTTTTTTGCTCTGTCGCCAGGATGGAATGCAGTGGTGTGATCTTAGCTCACTGCAACGTCCGCTTCCTGAGTTCAAGTGTTTCTCCTACCTCAGCTTCCCAAGTAGCTTGGACTACGGGTGCACACTACCACGCCCAGCTAATTTTTGTATTTTTAGTAGAGACGGGGTTTCACCATGTTGGCCAGGGTGGTCTTGATCTCTTGACCTTGTGATCTGTCTGCCTCAGCCTCCCAAAGGGCTGGGATTACAGGTATGAGCCACTGCACCTGGGCTGGTTTTTTAAATTTATTTTTTATTTATTTATTTTTAAAATTTAGGTATGGAAACATCCAAGAAATCATCAAACAACCAAACACAACAAATGTGAACCCCTTTAAACCCTTTCTCAGATTCCCTGACGTCCCAGAGCCCCAGGGCACTATTTATATGGGGGGGTGGTGAGCTATCTGCTCCCCACTCTCGTGGCTCATTTACTTGCTGGGCCACCACACCTGGTTGATAGTGATGAGGTGACCTTGGCCGGGACCTTGGCAGGCACTCTAGGTTTAGGGAAATTTACAAGCCATGCATTTTTTTTCCTCCAAACCTCATCCCAGGAAGCTGCTGTGGACGTAGGAGCTGACCTGGAACGGAACAGGTGTTCCAACATAACTCCTGGAATAAGCTGACCTTCCCAGCCTGAGGAATCCTTTATAAATGCAAATCTACATGACATACAGTCCCTCCCTGTCCCAGGGCCTCCTCCTGCCCCTCGTGGCTCCTGCTATTTCTTCACGGCAGCCTCCACCCAGGTGTCACATGAAAGCGGCTTTCCCATCTTCCCTGACCACACTCTGTCCCCTCCGCCTCTTGGTTTTTCACCAAAGCCCCCTGGCGCAGCAGTAGATGGTTATGTGCGTGTGTGTCCCACTGTCCTAGTAGAAAGTGGGCCTCACAGGGCAGGAGCTTGCCACTGGATCCCCACTGTTTACCTAGAACACATCCGTATTTCCATAGCCGGCACGGGTTGAGAGTCTTGGAGAGATTGACACAAAGCCCTCACCGGTGTGTTGCTTACCAGGGATGCTCTGACACCGAAGTTGGAGGAAGGGTAATGCAGGGCACATGGATGCCCTTCCCTCTGCCCACTGGGTTCAAATGATTCTCCTGCCTCAGCCTCCTGAGTAGCTGGAATTACAGGCGCCCACCACCACGCCTGGCTAATTTTTTGTATTTTTAGTAAAGACAGGGTTTTGCCATGTTGGCCAGGCTGGTTTAGAGCTGATCTCAGGTGATCCGCCTCCCTCAGCCTCCCAAAGTGCTGGGATTACAGTTGTGAGCCACCTCACCCGGACAGAATTTTTTCTTAAAGGTAATGATAGCTATTCCATGATACAGATTGATGAACACATACCACATTATGTATATTTATAGGCCCTGAACAGCAAAGAGACAAAACCATAAAGGAATGGACACAAATGCAAGCATGCACATGAGGGCTTGGCAGCTGCACCGGGATCCAGAGCAGCCAGGGCTGGGGCCAGGAAAAACACCTTAGTGCACAGAGGCCCAGGGCTCAAGGTCCATGGTGCTGTGCTCAGCCAGCACACAGGAGCAGGCAGTTACCACATGGGAGCCACGGCCCCAGGTCAGGGGTAAAGCAGGAAAGAGTCAGTGAAGGGAAGGACCAAGGTAACAGGACTCAGAGAAAGTCACTGACCAGTGGGGGCCAGGCCAGGACGCATATCCAAGGCCTGTCCCTCAGCCTTTGTTTGGATAAGAACAGCTTTATTGAAATATGGCCAGGCGTGGAGGCTCATGCCTGTAATCCCAGCACTTTGGGAGGCCGAGACAGGCGGATTGTGTGAGGTTAGAAGTTTAAGACCAGCCTGGCCAGCATGGCAAAACCCTGTCTCTACTAAAAATACAAAAATTAGGTGGGAATGGTGACCTGTGCCTGTAATCCCAGCTACTTGAGAGGCTGAGGCAGGAGAATTGCTTGAACCCGGGAGGCGGAGGTTGCAGTGAGCCGAGATCGCCTCATTCTACTCCAGGCTGGGCAACAGAGCAAGACTGTGTCTCAAAGAAATAAAAAAATAAAAAAATATAATTCACATACCATATAATTCACTCATTTAAAATTTATAAGTCACTGCTTATGAGTATATTTACAAAGTGATACAACCATCTCTAAAATCAATTTTAAAACATCTGCATCACCCTTAAAGAAACTCTGTACCCATCAGACCTCACTTTCCACACCTGCCTTCCACCTGCCTCTGCTGTTAATCAACTTTTAACTCTGTGGATGTTATAGTCGGTCCATGTCGTACATATGTTCTTACTTCGTTACTTTTATGGCCAAGTAATATTTCATCGTATGGATATACCACAGTTTATTGACCATTCATCAGTTGGTGGATGTTTGGGCCCTTCCCACACTTCGGCCATTGTGAATAATGCTGCCGTGAACATTCGTGGTTAGGTTTTTGTATGAACATGCTTTCCGTTCTCATGAGAAGATACCTAGCAGTGGAACTGCTGAGTCAAATGGTAACTGGGTTTTTTTTTTTTTTTTTTTTTTTTTTTTTTGAGACGGAGTCTCGCTCTTGATACCCAGGCTGGAGTGCAATGGCGCGATCTTGGCTCACCGCAACCTCGGCCTCCTGGGTTCAGGCAATTCTCCTGCCTCAGCCTCCTGAGTCGCTGGGATTACAGGCACGTGCCACCATGTCCAGCTAATTTTTTGTATTTTTAGTAGAGAGGGGGTTTCACCGTGTTGACCAGGATGGTCTCGATCTCTTGACCTCGTGATCCACCCGCCTCGGCCTCCCATAGTGCTGGGACGACAGGCGTGAGCCACCGCGCCCGGCCCGTAACTGGGGGTTTAATTGCTTAAGGAATTGCCAAGCTATTTGCCACAGTAGTTCTACTGTTTCACATCCCACAGTGGGGCACCAGGGGTCCAGTTTCTGCAAATCCTTGTCAACACTGATTTTGGGATATTTTTTTGAGGCAGGGTCTCCCTCCATTGCCCAGGCTGGAGTGCAGTGGTACGATCTTGGCTCACTGCAACCTCCGCCTCCTGGGTTCAAGTGATTCTCCAGGCTCAGTCTCCCAAGTAGCTGAGATTACAGGCACGCACCACCACACCTGACTAATTTTTGTATTTTAGTAGAGAAGGGGTTTTACCATGTTGACCAAGCTGGTCTAGAACTCCTGACCTCAAGTGATCCGCCAGTCTCGGCCTCCCAAAGTGCTGGGATGACAGGCGTGAGCCGCCGTGCCCAGTCTGCTGTTATTCCCCGTCTTTTCCCTGCCATCCTGCTGGGTGTGCAGTGCTGTCTCCATTGGGGTTTACCCTGACTTTATCAGTGATCAAGCTGACAGTTGGATCTGTGTGTGACTTCTGTGTCTTGTCTTTCAGTTGCTTCTGAACCTGGGAAAGATGTTACTTGTTAGCTACCCCAAATCCCAACAACTGCCTCTGTGTCCTCCCTGGGGAGTAAATGTCCCCTTCGGGTAGAACTGACTCACCTTCCCCGGGCTCCACTCTCCGATGAAAGACTTCTACTGCAGCACCTGAAAACCCAGGTCCATTTGTCTCTTTTCTTCTCCTCGTGAGTGAACGCCTGAAGAGAAGTTGCATCCGACGGCCCATCCACTGAGACTCGGTAATCAAATATCTAGACTTTCAGGGAAAAGTGCTGTGATTGATTAGTGATGTCTGCCACTGGCAGGGCTGAGAGCAGCAGCACATGTGTGAGTCTGTAGACCCAGCTGTGGAGACTGTGCTGGTCACAGCCCTAGAAAGCTCCAGGTCCAGAGAGTCTGACCTTCTGCTCCATAGAAACTACTAATTTCTAGCCAGGCATGGTGGCTCATGCCTATAATTCCAGCACTTTGGGAGGCCAAGGCAGGTGGAATGCTTAAGCCCAGGAGTTCAAGACCAGCTTGGGCAATACAATGAAACTCCATCTCTACCAAAAAAGATAAAAAATTAGCAGGGCATGGTGGCATGTGCCTGTAGTCCCAGCTACTCAAGGGGCTGAGGCGGGAGGATCACCTGAGCCCATGAAAGAAACAGAGATGGCCCACCCAGAGAGGCTGGAGGAAAGCAGGGGTCACAGCCCCCCAGGGAAGGTGGAGAGAGGGATACGTGACCGTGTGGAGCCCCAGCTCCATCTGCACTTGTTGGGAGCCTTTGCCTCGCCTGTTGGAGCCTCAGTTTTCTCTCACATGTGAAACGAAGATAATGATCACAGAGCAAAGTGGCTGAGGCTCAGGATTCAAGACCAGACTCTGCTGGGAGGGGCGGTGAGACCTTGGGCCAGGGTTTCCCAGGACAGCACTGTGGACATTTGGGGCCATATTGGTCTTGGTGGCAGGGACTGTCCTGGGCACTGCAGGATGTGCAGCGGCATCTCCGGCCTCCACCAACACAACCTAACGTGTCCTCCAGACACTGCTGAATCCCCCACTGAGAACCACTGCCTTAGAGAAACCACTCCATTTCCCTGTGCTTTGCTTTCTTCCTCTATAAGTGCAGATACTAAAACCAACCTCAAGGGATGTTATGAGGGTTAAATAGTATCGTAAATGCAAAGCACTTGGCACAATAAGGGCTCATTAAACTTAGTTCATAAAATCAGAGCAAACAGCCCTGGCAGCATGTTGAGCCCAGCCTCTTGGATATTGTTGGCGCTTACTCGGTGGTGGCGCTGGTCATGTTTCTCTGAGGCTGGTGCTGTGCGCGGTGATCAAGAGACCAAGGCGGAGGAGAAAGCCTCAGGGGCTACCTCTGGAGTGACTTCCGTCCCCAGGCAGCAGTCAGAGGCACTTGGAGGGCTGCACCCCTCGCTGATGCTAAGGGGCAAAGCGGACCCTGCTGGATTCTGTAGCTCCTGGGCTGCACACTGCCTTCCCATCCTGGCAGGACCAAGCTGCTGGGTCTGAGTTTTGGGGTTCTGGGGAGTGGGCTCCTGTGACCGCCATGCATTCCCCACAGTGGGAGGTACACCCAGACGTCCTGGGGCTGTCCTCTGGGGACCAAATCCCCCCGGTTTGCTGGCAGTGGGAGGCACACCCAGATGCCCCTGGGCTGTCTTCTGGGGACCAGCTCCTCCTGGTTTGCTGGACTTTCCTAGTTTAGTGCTTCAAGTCCCATGTCCTGGGAAACGTTTCACTTTTAGGAGGTGGATCACTTCAGCTGTCCTGATTCCAGCTTGTACAGCCTTCCCCAGTGTCGGGCCAGGCCAGCTGCACCCTGGGCCCTGAGCTCTCCTTGCTGGGCTCATCTCAGGTGGCACTGGGAGGTGACCTCATTTAGACCCTGAGCAGAAATAGCACAGCAGTGCCAATTAGCAGCTGCTCAGGAGCCAAGGACATGTGAATCTGCCCCAGCCTCTCCGCAGAGGGATGTTTGTGGGATATGGAAAATTCCACATGCAATCTTCTTCCACGGAAGGGAGGGGTTGTGAGGATGCCCCCTCCCTTGGGGATGCACCCAGTTTTGATTCTTGCTTGTCCACTGGTCAAGGGTGAGAGCATTTGGGGACGGAGGCACAGACCCTCAGAGATGCTGATTCATTGGGTCTGATACATTGGGGTGAGAATCCACACCTTTCAATGCTCCTCAGGTGATCTAGATGCAGGTGGTCCTTTGGACACACAGTGAGATACAGAAGGGCCTGCCTTGCTCTGTCCCACCCTGGGCCAGGGGCCCAGGCCCTGAATCCACTCTGCATCTGGGCTCAGATGGTCACCTGCTTATTGGCCCCAAACCCCAGCAGACAGCTGAGAGACAGATGCCTGGATGGTGCCTGGCACAGAGCCAGCATGATGTCGCTGCTGCTGAGAGCCAGTGTCGGCTCCAGTCCACTAAAACTCTGGCTTCTTTTATAGGTGGGCAGCTGGTGCCAGGAGAGAACCCTGGCAGGGAGCTGAGGGACCTCTGTGGTCAGGCTGCTTTGCTGGGCAACCAGGGACCCTGTGCCATTCCCACCCCCTTGTTGGCCCTCACTTCCCCTGAAAGCAGACATAGGGGCTGTAGGAAGCCAGATGTCTCTCGGTATCTGTCCTGCTGACAATGGGGCCTGGAATGTGCTTCCTCACACTGCTTCCCTACCCAAATACCTCCCGCATTCAAACAGAAGCCTGGGTCTCAGGGGTCAGGGCGCAAGCCCCTGGGCTTTGCCGCCATGACTGCTTAGGGGGTCAGGAAGTGGGATGGCCTTTCTGGGACTGTCCCTCTAACCTGTCCCTGTTGCTCCTGAAGGAGCCTCCCGGGAACAGGGCTGAGAGGAGAGCCTCGCAGAGGCCGATGCTTCACGTGTGCCCTCACCCGCCCCTCCCCACGGTGGCTGCTCTCTCGCCCAGCCTCTCCTCTGTCCTCTCTCCTTCCGCCCCACCAGGGGCTGCTTAGTCAAGAGAGGGGGTGTGACAGAAACAGCACTGGCTAGGGCATCAGGGGGGCTGGGCCAAGTTCCCCAAAGACAACATCAGTTCCAACTCAGGGAGGGGCCACAGGAGGGACTTTGCCCATCCACAGAATGGGAGTATTGCAGGCAGGAATCTAAGGTGTCCACCCGCTCTGATACTCCAAGGCTCCCTGGGCACATGCTGCGCCCCTGTCACTCAACTGACTGCCTGCTGCTTTCTCTACATTTTGTGACTTCCCTGGGAGCAACATGTAGGAAGGGCCCAGTTCTCAGGTTCACAGAGCTTGCTTTGTCTCCTGCAGGGAAAAAAAATCCCTGCCTTCTGTCATCTTCTTCCTCTTCCGGTAAAGACACAGCCTGAAGTGGCCTGTCTGCCAGTCACAGCGTTAATTCAGATCCACAGGAGGCTCCGCGAGATGCTCCTTGGCCAGGCTGCCGCCATCGACTCGGGTAAACGGCCTCCGAGTCAGGGCTGGCTGCAGTGGCCCAGCAGGAATTCTGCAGGGCGAGCTGCAGGATGTCACCTGAAGGAAACACGTGTGTTGCGCGTTGCAGTAGAAAATCAGAATGAGGCTTACGGGTTGTGAAAACAGATTCCTCAAGGCTTCATGGAGGACCCACTGTGCTGGAGGTCTCACCCAGCAGGTCCTGCGGGCTGGTCTGAGAAGTGAACAGAGCTGCGCGTCAGTCCCCCAGCCTTCTCACTCCCATCTTGCTCCGGACGTTGGTGCGATGCTTGTACCTCCGCACAGCAGCTTCCCAGATACTGTCTCATTTGCTCTTTAGAAAAACCCTCCTAGGTACGCACGACAGTGCTGATCACTTCATTTTACAGATGGGGAGATGACACCCAGAGAGGGGCAGGGACCTGTCCAGGTCCTGTGGAATTGGAGCCACCTGACCCTTGGCCAGCTCTGTGGCTGCACGTGGCATCTCCAGACTGACTGACAGTGGGTGATGTGGTGCTTGTGCCTCAGAGGTGTGCCCAGGAGCTGAAGGGAGAGGAGGCGTGGGGCAGCTCGGGGAAACTGCCTCACGGGATGTGTGGCAGGGGCTCTCCTGGCGTCGAGGCATCCAGCAGGGTGCGGAGCTAGGACCATGGGGGCAGGGCACCAGGAGGCTGGCATTCCCGCTGTGGGTGGATGGCACCAGGAAAGGCAGTTTCAGGCTTCTTCCTGCGTGGGAGAAGCAGCGCCAGACCCTTATCAACACCCTGAATCCTTGAGCTGCCTGCACTCCCCAGCCCATTGTCTGCGACCACTGGAGCCCGTGGGGGTGTCGACTCCTTCCTGCAGGAGCGCTGGTGGGAGGGGAGGGGAAAGGCCAAGTTCCCCAAAGACAATGTGAGTTCCTACTCAGGGAGGGGCCGCTGGAGGGAGCAAGCCCTGGAAGCTGGAGGCTAGACGCCTCTGGAGCCGGGGATGGGGGGAGGTGTCTGCCTGGCCTCCCAGCAGGCAGTGACTTCAGTGAGTGAGGGTGCAGGATAGGGGATGGCCCAGGCAGAGGGCGCCAGCAACAGGTATCCTGGAGTGTGTTGAGGGGCAGAGTACTGGCCAGTGCCAGGAGAGGAGCCCCCAATGTGGAGAGGCCTTGGGCACCAGGGCGAGGAGACTGCCTTTTCCCACAGACCCGGGAAGCCTCTGATGGCTGTCTCGAACACAGCGTTTCATCATGGGCTGAAAGGGAGGGGTGCTGGGCAGCAGTTGTTGGGGAGGGCCATGGGGAGAGGCCGGCAGGGGGCTAGGGCCCCCTCTCTTTGCTCCAACAGCCCCCCAGCCCCTGTGCCGTGGGCAGGATGCCTGGCAGGTCCGACTCTAGGTGTGGCCGAGGTCAGCAGCCATGGAGGAGCGTCTGGGGTCAGTGGCTGACAGGAGTGAACGAGGAAACAAGGAAATGGGGCAGGGCGGGGAGGGCGTGTCGCATACTCAACCAGGCCCTCGCAGGTGCTCAGTCGGCACACGCCCCTGGCAATGCCTGGTGCCTGAGAGCTCCTGCCAGGACCTGGGGGCGCAGCCCGGCTCTGGCAGCTCTGGGAGTGAATCCTGGGCTGAGAGTCACGAGTCCTCTTTCAGGGTTCAGCTGCTCAGCTGGGGCTGAAACCAAAAGAAGGTCATCAGCTCCCAGTCAGACTCCCTCTCCCCTGCTTCCTCCCCCCTCCTCTCTCCTTCTCCACCTCTCCTTCCTCCAACTCTCCCTCCTCCTCCACCTCTCCTTCCTCCCTCTCCCCTCCTCCATCTCCCCTCCTCCTCCTCCCTCCTTCTCCACCTCTCCTTC
>NW_022437063.1:3867509-3954396 GCF_009761245.1 Sapajus apella
TCCCCTCCTCCTCCTCCCTCCTTCTCCACCTCTCCTTCCTCCATCTCTCCCTCCTCCTCCTCCCTCCTTCTCTACCTCTCCTTTCTCCATCTCTCCCTCCTCCTCCCTCTCCTCCTTGGGCTCCCTCCCTTCTCCCTCGATCTTTAGAAGAATCCTGGGACATGGACAGAACAGTGGCAGTTATCTCCGTTTGAAAGATGGGGAACGTGAGGCCCAGAGAGGGGCTGGGGCTTACCCGGGCCACCTTCCCTGCTCCCTTCCTCCCATACCCACCAAATCACATCCTGCACCGGGAACTGTGTACACGTGGGCCTGGGGCCCTCCCAAGTGGAGCTGCTTGTCCTAGAATTGCCATCAACATTTATAAACAATGTGGCCCAACTGCGGGCAGAGCCTCCTCCTTTGGTAATAAACCCTGCCACAGTGAGGGCCTGACCCTTTGCAAGCCATTGCTGTCCGCAGGCCTGACTCTGCCCTCTGGCAACAGAGCTGGGGGAAGGTGCAGGAAGAACCACATCCCCCTTCCCTCTGGTCACAGCCAGTATGTCCTCAATGACCCAGTGAGGACCCAGGGAAGCTCGGGGAGGGTGGGAGGCTGAGACCTACAGAAATCCCCATAGCCAGAGTGATGGGGACCAGGGCGAGGTGTGGGTTTGAGACACAGCATGCGCAGGGACTCAGAGCCAAGAACGGGGCAGAGCAGGCGTGGCAGGCTGTACGAGGCCCGGCCCTGGAGCTGGGAGGGTCCCTGGATGATGGACCCCCTCTCTTGCCTGTCTCAGTTGGCCTGGGCTCTGTCCCCTGCTGACCAGCACCCTCCACACACTGCTTGACACTCGTAGTGGGAGGTGTCTGGTCTTGGGCTCCACGGCTGCCCTATGCTAGGGGCAGCAAGAGGGATGTGGCAGTCGAGGACCTGGGGGCTTTCTGTGCAGGCACTGAGGCCCGGCTCCCTGGGGCTCTGGACCAACGTCCAGGCATCTCATCTCAAACCCGGATGCATCCTTTTTGACCAGGCACCCCTCCAAGCAGCCTGTGTGTCCATTAGTTCTGGCCACAGCTTATTCTTGATGAAAGGTTGTGGGTGGCTGCAGCCTTTGCTTCTCTCTGTGTCATCCAGAGATGGTAGTGACCGCCGCGGCAAGGGCAGTGTGGCCTGCACAGCACTGCCCCTCCCCTGGGAAGGCCCTGGTGTCCTGCAGGTCCACATGGGCAGGGGCCAGGCGTTTTTCCCTCAGGAAGGCTGCCCTCGCCTTCCCAACCAGGAGACATGGGAGGTCTTGGTTCCAAGCTGAGACCCCTGCAGTTGTAGAGGGCCACTCTGGTGGGGAGGGAATGCTCCTGGGTTCTGCTGGCACAGCCTGCTTGGCACAGTGTGGCATTGGATGGAAAGAGGAGAGGCCAGGGGAGCTCCCTCTGCAAAACACCACAAATGCCTTGCTTCCCTGGACCTCAGTTTTCCCAATCCTGAAACAAGAGACTCGGGGGCAGGCACCAGGAAGACTTAAGTTTGGGCCTTGGGCCTTCCCAAGCGCAGATGCTGCCTAGGGCTCAAAGGGAGAGGGGTGTGGGAAGCCGGCTACAGCCGGGGACTGAGCCTGCTCCAGCAGGCACACACAGGGCTCGCCACACCCACGTGTGGCTACTGAGGGCTCCCTGGCTTAGGGTAGCCCCTCACCTCTCTAGCCCTGGCCCCTGCCCCTCAGGCTCCCAGCACCCCTGGGCCCAACCCTGGTCCTGTGCCTCCCCGTCCCCATCCCAGTCCCCACTCTTCCTCTCTGCAAGTCCCGCCCCACACCTCTGCGGGCCTCTGCTTCAGTGAGGATGGGTCTTCCGCAGCGACACAGGGGACGGAGATGTGGCAGGAGTTCCTTGGCAGGTGCCATGAGGTGTCACTTCATGGCAGCTGTGGCTTGGGCTTGGTTCCTTGGGTAGGGGGGTAGGGGTAGGGGCTGCCTTTGGATCCATTGCCAGTGATACTAACTCCTCCAGGAAGGCACATCCCCCAACGCCCTTGCAGTGTCCCCAGGCCGGGGCGGGTGGCCACCATCCCTTCTTTGGAAGAACCAGTGTCATCCGAAGGTGGTCAGGAAGTGGGAGGATGACACCGATTGGTCAGTACAGACCCTATGGGCAGCCACATGCCTAAGGCCTTGCTGCTGTAGTGCTGAGCGGGGCCAGATTGCTGCAGTTTATTTTTGTTTGGATCACTAAGCGTCAGTACTATAAACAGCAGCTAGCCCTGCCTGGGTTCTGTCATGTGCCCAGGTTCATGCCCGATGGCACTGAGCCACCTCCCAACAGGTGAGGAAACAGACTCAGCTGAGAAGGCTGGCCAGATTTGCACAGGAGGATTGACATCCACGTCTGTCTGGCTCCAAAGCCAGGCGTTCATCCACCTTACCACTCGGCCTGACCTCCAGTCTCTTAGGTTTGGGGAAACTGAGGTCCAGAGAAAAGAGGTGTTTGCGGTGTCTCATGAGACCCCCCGTGTCTCTTTACATCCAGTGCCATACTGTGCCAGGCAGGCCATGCCAGCAGAGCCCAGGAGTGTCCCCTCCCCATCAAAGTGGCCTTCTGCAACTGCAGGGGGCTCAACTTGGAACCAGGACGCCAAACCCAGCACAAGTGTAGTGTCCGGCACCTTGCCTGCCCGTCCCCTCACCCTCAGACTGTCCATCCCTGGGATACCACACAGGGAGGGTTAGTGCCAGCCTCCCCACGCCATGCACATCTGGGTCTATGTACGCCCCAAAGTGCCATTCAGGCTGGTGGCCCCAGCACACTTTCCATCCTGGCCACCAGGCTGTGACGCCATAAGGGCACTGTGTTCCCAGGTCTGTGTCCCCAGGTCCTAGCATGAGAGGCCCAGTTAGTTATCTGGGAGATGCCTGCTTTCTGGGCCACTTCCTCTGCTGCTGGTAAACAACAGGCCAGCTCCTTCCTTCACTCTAGCAGCTGCGGGAAGTCCAGGGATGACACAGCACCATGGGGCCATGGGGCGTTCCGCTTGCCACTCCAGGCCAGGCTTCACGTTACTTACAGACTCTCTATTCTGCATTCTGTCCTATTTGTTCAGAGATTTTGGTTTACAAAGTGCCTTCCAGTCCATTGTCTCAGGGGAGTCCCACGACAACTCTGAAACACACAGGGCAGGTGTCCTCATCTTGATTTTACAGGTGGGAAAACAGGCTGGCCGTGTTTAAAGCACAATGTGATCAGTCACAGGAGATCCTAGTCCAGAATGCAGCTTGCAGATGGCCAGTCTGGGCACCCTCTGACATGTGCTGTCCTCTCCCTCTCCTGCGTTGAGTCACGTTGGGTTGGACTGGCCATGAGTCACAGCCGAGTGTGGTTCCTGCATGTTTGCCAAGGGTGGGGGTGGGGACCCACGCACTGCGGAGGACCATGGGAGGAAATGCCACTGCTGGTCGTGTTTCCCATCAGCAGTGGGAATATGGCCGGGGCCCAGCAAGGTCAAGTGGATGGTGAATGGGCTGCAGGGTCAGCGGCTGGAATCCAAACCCTGTTTCCTTCACCCTAGCTGGGGATTTTCCCTCTCGAAGCCCCTACTTTCTCATCTTTAAAATGGAAATCATGATATCCACTGGGCATCTGGCAAGGGGGGATGAGGAGGATGCTGGAATGTGCTGAGCTGAGAAGCTGGAGAGGGTTGCATGGAGGGACACAGGAAAGGGACTGAGAGGCCTGCGGGTGAGGTCTGGGTAGGAGGCCTGCAGGAGCACGACAGAGGACTGAAGGCAACTGAAGGGGCTGAAGGTGGCCGTGAAGGGCACGGTGCATCTCAAGGGTGCATTTACGAGGCTTGTTTGCATGAGTGGTGGCATGATGGCCCTCCTCTGTCTACCCTGAAAACCTCCGAAAATCAGTGTCCTTCTTCAAAGCATTTGGATTTGGATTTGCAATTTTTCCTGGATGTAACAATAATTGATCAATTTTTGGGGAGTGGAGGGTGTCTTTTTAATTTTTGTTTTTGCATCTAAGAGAGCATTTGGGCCAGGTGCAGTGGCTCACGCCTGTAATCCCAATGCTGGCTGGGTGGGGTGGTGTGTGCCTGTAATCCCAGCTACTTGGGAGGCTGAGGCAGGAGAATCACTTGAACCTGGGACGCAGAGGTTGCAGTGAGCCAAGATCACACTACTGCAGTCCAGCCTGGGCAACAGAGCAAGACTCTGTCTCAAAACAAACAAACAAAAACCCCTATAGCTCCAACATGATCCTTGACTCCATGTCCTGGATCCTTGTACAAGGGGTGGCATCCCAAGACCTTGGGCAGTCCTTCCCCTGTGGCTGCTCTCATGCTTTTCCATGAAAAGGAGTGCCCGCAGCTTTTCCAGGGGTCGTGTGCAGATGCCGGTGGGTCTACCATTCTCGGGTTTGGAGGGTGCAGTGCCCTTCCCACAGCTCCATAGGCAGTGTCCCAGTGTGAACTCTGTGTGGGCCTCCAACCACACATTTCCCCTCCTTACTGCCCTAGTAGAGGTTCTCTGTGGGGGCTCTGCCCTTGCAGCAGGCTTCTGCCTGGGCGCTCAGGCTTTCTTATACATCCTCTGAAATCTAGGTGGGAGCTGCTAAGCCTCCTTTACTCTTGCATTCTGTGTGCCCAGAAGTTTAACACCACGTGGAAGCCACCAAGGCTTATGGCTTGTATCCCAGAGTGGTGGCCCAAGCTGCACCTGGGGCCTTTGAGCTGCAGCTGGAGCTGGAGCAGCTGGGATGTGGGGAGCAGTATCCATAGGCTGAGGAGAGCTGCAGTATCCTTGGCCTGGCCCCTGAAACCATTCTTTCCTCCTAGGCCTCTGGGCCTGTAATGGGAAGGGCTGTCTCCAACTTCTCCGAAATCCCTTTGAGGCCTTCGTCCCATTGTTTTGGTTGTTAGCACTTGCCTCCCTTTTAATTATGCGAATCTTTCCAGCTACTGGTTGCTTCCCAGCCTGCTTGGATTCTTTCCCTGCCATATGGCCAGGCTGCAACTTTTCCAATCTTTCATGCTGTTTCCCTTTTAAATATGAATTCCAACTTTAAGTCATTCCTTTGTTTCAGTATCTGATCATTGGCTGTGACAAGCAGGCAGGCCACATCTTGAATGCTTTGCTACTTAGAAATTTCCTCTGCCAGATACCCTAGGTCATTACTTTTAAGGTATCTTTACAGCAATGCCCCGTTGCTTCGTACCAGTTTTCTGTGTTAGGCTATTTTTACGTTGCTTATAAAGGAATACCTGAGGATGGGTAATTTATAAAGAAAAGAGGTTTAATTGGCTCACAGTTGTACAGGATGTACAGGAAGTGCAGCATCTGCTAGGTTTCTGGTGAGGTCTCAGGGAGCTTTTACTTATGGTGGAAGGAGAAGTGGGAACAGGCATGTCACATGGTGAGAGCAGGAGCAGGAGAGCTGTTTCTTTTTTAAATATGTTCTTTAATTAGCTTACGATAAACTTTTTTTTTTTTTTTTTTTTTGAGACGGAGTTTCACTCATATTACCCAGGCTGGAGCGCAATGGCGCGATCTCGGCTCACCGCAACCTCCGCCTCCTGGGTTCAGGCAATTCTCCTGCCTCAGCCTCCTGAGTAGCTGGGATTACAGGCACGCACCACCATGCCCAGCTAATTTTTTGTATTTTTAGTAGAGACGGGGTTTCACCATGTTGACCAGGATGGTCTCGATCTCTTGACCTCGTGATCCACCCGCCTCGGCCTCCCAAAGTGCTGGGATTACAGGCTTGAGCCACCGCGCCCGGCCACGATAAACTTTAAAAACATATAATGTTTAGCGCCTGGCGACAAACCGAGACTGTCTCAAAAAACAAAAAATATATACTTGGTCTAAAAAAATCATACCCATTTCCTATTGGGGTTTTTAAACTTCCTTATTTGTAAAATTCCCATCTATTAACCCTTTGTCAGACATAGCACATATATTTTGTCTGATAAAATTTTTTTTTTTGACAAACAAGTGAACATTTTAGGTTGCCGAATCTACCAGTTTCTCTCAACATGCTCTGGTGGTGTGGTGGATATTGGGATTGTTCCTGGTATCCATTCTAACCCTCCCTTCTTGGACAGCAGACCAAAATTTGGAAGGATTGATTCCCATTGCCAGCTACAAAGGAGCTCCTGCTGGGGGACAGGTCCTCAAATGACACTGGATGACCCAGCTCTTCCCCCTCTTGCTTACCATTTTAGGGCAGAATGTACAGAGGATGCCACATTCTGAGATAAGGTGGAACTGTCCTGAACAGCTCAGGCTTTGTGCTCATCTCCCCTACATCAGGATGTCCTGCAATGCTTTAGTCCAGGGGACCCAGTGGCATCTGGGGTATAGAACCCACAGTGGAGCACTTTTAAAGTCCCTCAGCTGAGGTGTGAAGTTGGGGCACATGCACTCCAGGGCCCTGGGTAGCTTATCTGAATGCTGGTGAACTGGCTTGCCATAGATCCCAGGCTTGGGTTGATGTTTGCGGCCTCTCTGTGAATAACAAAGTTGTTTTGCCTGACATGTTGTGCAGATGTTGTTTTACCAGACTAGACGTTAAGAATGCCGGGGGTGGAGGTATGACTCCTGCACCAGCTTGATCAGCTCTGAGCTCCTGCCATAGTCAAGAATGCTTGCAGAACTCTGGCTGCTGAGTTTGTGCAAAGCTTTCTGCCAGCCTTAGGAACCTGAGCAGAAATTGGTGAGGTGTTTAAGAGTGCTCCCCTCCCAGGGACTGACAGTAGTTCACAGTATTTCTGCTTAGTAGCATCCTGACTAGACGTAACCACATGATTCCACTGGCCCAAAAGAGGCATCCTGTGACCTCAAGGGGAAGCTGCCCTTGGCACAGACATAAAAGACAGACAGAAGGAGACAGGCTCCTTGAGTCATTGTTGAGCTGCGGTATCAGCAATTCTCCAAACTCTGAGCTACTTCTGGGCTTTTTCAATTGTTAACCCACCAATTCCCTTTACAGTATAAGCTAATCCGAGCTGAAATTTGTAATTCTTGCAACCAACAGCACCCTAACTCATGCATAATTTAGTGTCAGGAAGTGGCATGTTGCTAGTGACAGACTCTGTAATCTCAAAATGGCTGAAAGGAGTTGGGGAAGAGGGCATTAAAGAGGACTCCGGCATCTTGTGGTGCAAAACTGGGGAGCTTTGCTATATGCCATGAATTATTGTGGCAGGCTGAATAATGACCCCCTTGAAGATATAGCATGTCTTAATCCCGGGACCTGCAAATGTTACCTTAAATGACCAAAGGGAGTTTGCAGCTGTGGTTAAGCTAAGGACCCTGTGATAGGGGAGACCATCCTGCATTGGATTATCCAGTGGGCCTGGTGTGAGGTCAGGGATCTTCTTAAGAGGGATCCAGGAGGAGTTGGAAGGAGAGAAGATGGTGTCATGATGGCAGTAGAGATGGGTGATGTGCCACCCAGACAGAGGAGGGGGCATAGGCCAAGACATGCAAGTGGCCTCTGGAAGCTGAAAAAGTAAGAAACTGACTCTCCCCTAGAAGCTCCAGGAGGGATCAGCCTTGCTGACACTTGGACTTTAGCCCCGTGAAGTGGATTTTGGACTTCTGATCCCCAGATCTGCAGGAGAGTAAATGTGTATTGTTTTCAGCCACCAAGTCTGTAGCATTCTGCTCCCAGCAGCCTTAGGAAACGAATACAGATAGAACTGTCAGCTTTTCACTTTGGGGCACAGGCTCAGTGCCTATGGAGAGTGCAGCACCAGGGAGAACCCACCTCGTGGGAGGGTGGTGGCTCACTCAGTAAGGTCCTGTGAGAGATATTCTAAGCCCGAAGCAGACCATCTGAAAGCAGAGAAGGCAGAAAACACTTCCTGAGGAACCCACACTGCATCGCAAATCCAGCCATCCTGAAATACTATGGTAATTTTTTTGAGACAGGGTCTTACTCTGTTGTCTAGGCCAGAGTGCAGTGCTATGATCCTAGCTCACTGCCGCGTTGAGCTTCCGAGCTCAAGTGATCCTCCTGCCTTAGTCTCCCAAGTAGCTAGGACTAAGAGTGCTCACTACTTCTGGCTAATTAAAAAAAAAAAAAAGTTTTGTAGAGACGGGGTCTCCCTGTGTTGCCCAGGCCAGTGTTGATCTCCGGGTCTCAAGCGATCCTCTCACCTCAGCCTCCCAAAGGGCTGGGATTATAGGTGTGAGCCACTGTGCCTCACCTCAGCCTCCCAAAGGGCTGGGATTATAGTTGTAAGCCACTGTGCCTCACCTCAGCCTCCCAGAGGGCTGGGATTATAGGTGTGAGCCACTGTGCCTCACCTCAGCCTCCCAGAGGGCTGGGATTATAGGTGTGAGCCACTGTGCCTGGCCTGCTGCACTTGTCTTTCCTCACAACAGTTCAATGTGGCTCTGTGCATAGCAGTTTGAGCTCAATAATTATATTTTAATGTATTCTGAAACATTTTATACACGTAAAAACTCATAAAGAATATAACAAACACCTGAATATAGCCCATCTGCCTTAAGAAACAAAGCACAATAGCACAACTGATCCTCTATGAATATGAATTCCTTACTGATCACAGTCCCCACTAATATCTATAGGCAACCACTCTCCTGAATTTATCTTTTACCATTCTTTTTTTTTTTTTTTGAGATAAGGTTTTGCACTATTGCCCAAGCTGGAGTGCAGTGGCATGATCACGTGATCACAGCTCATGGAAGCCTCAAACTCCTGGGCTCAAGGGATCCTCCTGCCTCAGCCTCCTAAAGTGCGGCGGTTACAGGCCTGAGCCAGCACACCCGGCCTCATTCTCATCCTTGAGAAGAAAATAGTTCTAAATGGCATCATACCGTGTGGACTCATAGGCTACTTTTTTTCATTCAACACTGTGGAGCCGGGTGCAGCAGTGCTTCCTTCTGTACTCAGCCATTCAGGACGATCACTTGAGCCCAGGATTTTACAGCCAGCCTGAGCAACATAATAAGCCCCATCTCAAAAACAAAACAAAACAAAAAAACCCACCCAGTTTGTGAAATTCATTTATGTTGATGTATACGACTAATTTATTCATTTTTACTAACTTATGGTATTCGACTGCGTAACTGTGTAATTTATCAATTCTGCCAGTCATGACATTTTGGTTGCTTCTCCCCCAGACCCCAACTACCACCAGAAGCAACGTTGCATTGAACCTTCTTGTCTTTGCACGTACACACAAGGTACTCTAGAGCACATACCAAGAGCAGAATTGCTAAGTTACAGAGTATCTTTGCCAGAAATTGCTAAGTGGCCATCCAAAGTTAGTGAACGAATGTACACCCCCACTGGCAGTGCGAGAGTTCTGCTCTGCTCACAAATCCACATCCTTACCAATTTTGGTCAAGGCAGATTTTTAAGTTTTTGCCAATCTGTTAAGGGTAACATGGTACATCCTTAGTTTTAACTTGCATTGCTGCTCAATGCTTGTAACAAGGAATAAAAACGGTTCCACTCATTACCTGAGATTTGAGAATCTGTCCCAATTCCTAGTTCCATATCTAGACTCCAGTATCTGTATTAATTTGGCTTTCAAAACTTGCCTTCTACTCAGACTCTTTCCATCTTCACACTTCTGTCATGACCCTAGAAATCCTTTGCTTAACTGGTTTCGAAGCCTTCAAGTCAATCTCAGCCTCACTCCTTTGCCTGAAAACAGTAGGTGGCCAAGTATACAGTAAGCGGATCTCAGGTGTAACCAGTCAATAAGTGCTGCCAACTTTTCCTGTCAATTGTTTTGCAGCTTTTCCTTCCTTTCCCCTTTCATCATGTTAATCCTGCTGTCACCTCGCTCACTGATCCTTGCAATAAGCCAGACTGACCTGAAAAGAATCGCCATTGTCCTTAGCGTTGTCTGTAGAGGACGGCACTGCCTGAGGCTGTCGGGGCTGTATGTCAGGAGGAGACTCCTGGTGCCTTCTGAGCTCTACTAGGACAGGATCCCAGGAGAGCAGGACGCCTTGCGCATAGGAAGTACTAAGTCAAGGTTACTTACCAGTAAATGAAGAGGCATGGGAAACTCATCATCACAAAATACGTCTTATCGAATTTTGGTTTTAAAAGAGAACTGGCAGTAACTCCAAATACACTAAAGCTCCAGTCTGACAGTCCCTGAGCCTTCGATATTTGTTCTAAGACGCACAGAAATGTAATGCAAATCAGATACGATTTTTTACTTGTTTTCTGCACACACACACACACACACACACACAAACACACACACACAGAAAAGTAAAAAAGATCTAGGCATAACGTGTGCACCTGTAGTTCCAACTACTGGGGAGGCTGAGGCAGGAGGATCGCTAGAGGGCTGGAATTCGAGACTAGCCCGAGCAACATAGCAAGACACCCCACCCCCATTGCCGCCCGGGAAAAAAAGAGAGTTTAAAAAAAAGAGTAAAAAGAAATGTAAAAATAATTTTAACAAATCATTTTATTTAACCCAATACATTGAAAATGTTATCTAACAGGCATGCAATATACAAATTACTAACATTTTATACAAAGTCTTTGGAATCCTGTATTTTACACGTAAAGCACATCTCACTCCGGCCTAGCCAGGTTCCAAGCACGTGACAGCCGCACAAGGCCGGAACCCCGGCCAGGGGAATTAATCCTTCTCGCTCAAGCACGCTTCCCTTCAAGGCCGGCCTAATCCCCTCTCTCTCTCATTCGCTCGAATACGCTCCGCGGTTATGCCTCTCACCTCACTGCACTGCAAGTATTTCGCCCACGCAGCATCTACTGACCCCCACTCAGCGCCGGGTAATCCTCCCGCTGCTGGGCTGGGAACGGTGTGTCTGGCTTCATTCCGTTCTGGGCCGGCTCGGGACGCGCTCAAGAGAAACCGGAATCAGACACAGGCCTGGCTCAACTTTGGAAAAGATGAGCTCGAGGCTCCGGTGGCTTCTGGTAGTCCGCTGCCGGCAGCAGGGCACCGAGGTCGGGCTGAGCGAGCCGGAAGCCACCGACTCAACCAAACACTGGAACGCAACCACCTCCTCTTCGTCCGCGATGCCTGTGACGTGACGCGCGCGCCGCGCGGCGTCGCCCTTTAATGCCGTCAGGCGTTCGGCGCTCTGCGTCACACGCCACCTGGGACTTAGGCGGGACTTCCGGGCGAGTGTAGGCACAACTTCCGGAAGGAGGCGGAAGAGTCTCTCGGCTCTACGCTTTGGAGTCCCGGGACCAGTAAGGGGGTCACCGGGGGCACAGGAAAGGGCCGCTAGGGGAGAGCCGACCGCACTCGGAGTGTCTGGGCCGCGGGTCTGAGGGATGAGGAGGGGCCATGGCCAGCGACGGGGCCAGGAAGCAGTTCTGGAAGCGCAGCAACACCAAGCTCCCGGGCAGGTGGGTGTGACGGGGAGGGCTAGGTCGGGGTCAGGGGTCAGAGGTCAGCTGGCCGCGTTGGCCTCCTGGGCTGCGGGTGGAGTCGGGGGTCTGGAGAGGGCAACTTGGACTCTGAGCAGAGCGCTGCGTGGTGTGACGGGCGCTGGGGGACTCGGAGGTCTGAGCGTGGGGTCTGGGGGTGACAGTGGCTGCACGTAGGAGCGAGGCTTGCAAGGACGCGGAGGAGCTGTCAGCATTTTTCCTGACACTGGCAGGCTCCTTTCCGAGAAACTCCTGGGCTCCCTGGGGAGGCTGGAAGGAACTGATTCGGGTCGTGCTGTGAAGTTTGGTGGAGTCCGGAAGCTGGCCGGGCCGAGGCCGTGTCTGCTGGGGAGATCAGTTTCTGCAGGGGGCGCGGTGCTTTTGACCCACTTGATTTGCCTCTGGTCTCTTGTGGGCTGCTGCTCTTGCCTTGAGCGTGGGAGAGTTTCCCTGTGAGTTTCCATGTTTCTGCTTGTTGGTTTCAAAACCGACTTTCATACTGTGTTAGCAAGAATCATTTTTTGTTTTTTAAAATGAAGTGCCTGGAATGACCTGGGTACACTCTAGATGCTTACAGCTCGAAGGCTCCAGAGTTCTTGTCTGATTGCCATGGACCTAAGCTCTGGCCAGGGCCTAGGGAATGAGACATTACGTGAAGAGTACCTAGGATAAAATTAGCCACTGGTGAAAACAGATCAGAGATAAGCGAACGTCAAGATTTCAAAACATAGTTTGTTCTGTTTCAAAGCTGAAGTCTGGGATACTGAAAATTATGTATCGTGATATTAAAATAAGTCTGAGTAGAGTCATTCATAAACACAGTGAAATGGTTTGTACTCCTATTTCATAATAAATACTACTGTTTGAATGATAAACTTTGCAATTTACTGCATCTAGTTAGAAAAGTTTACTTTTGGCCCGGTGTAGTAGCTCATGCCTATAATTCCAGTACCTTGGGAGGCTGAGGTTGGGAGTTTGAGACCAGCCTGACCAACATGGAAAAACCTGACCAACATGGAGAAACTGAGCCTCCACTAAAAATACAAAATTAGCTGGGTGTGGTGGCACATGCCTGTAATCCCAGCTACTTGGGGGGCTGAGGCAGGAGAATCGCTTGAATCCAGGTGGTGGAGGTTGTGGTGAGCCGAGATCATGCCATTGCACTCCAGCCCGGACAACAAGAGCGAAACGCAGTCTCAAAAAAAAAAAAAAAGTTTACTTTTAAGAGTGATCTGGGAGTTAGCAGAGTGAGTTACTGACTGCTGAGACAGTGACTTTGAGAATGAAGGGAGTCATCAAAGGTGGCCAGAGACCCTATTTGACTCCACTGGACTGTGGAGTTTCGAGAACAATAAGAGGTTTCAACAAAACCAGTGTCAGGGTCCAAGATGAGTGAAGATTCTGGAATGGTGGTAGACAGGAGGTCCTGGTAGTGACAGGAACAAATGCTGTCAAACATAGAGTCCAGGGAAGAGGAGCCACCTGACGGTGTAACTTTTAAAATGTGTTACTTTTAGGTCTTGAGGTTTCGGTTCCCCATCAATCTAAACTCTAATTCTTAATCAACTGAGATATAAGAATAACAGAGCTGCTGTGTGGAGTTACAACAGCGACTCAACCTTTGGATTGAAGGCTGTGGCTCTTGGTAATTTGTCCTTACATTGAACTGAATAGTGTGTGCCCCCTCTGCTGCCTCCTGCCACCAAATTTATGTCCATCTGGAACCCCTTGGATGTGACATTTGAAAATAGGGTGTTTGCACAAGGAATCGAGGTAAAATGAGGTCATCCGGGATGAGGCTGGGCCTTAAAGACTAGTATTTTTATAAGAAGGGGGAAATTTGGACACAGACACAGGGAAATGGGCCTGTGGAGACAGAAACGGAGATTGGAATAGTGCATTCACAAGCCAATGCACGCTGGGGATTGCTGGCAGCCACCAGATGCTAGAAGAGGCAAGGAAGGGTGCTCGCCTGGAGACTTCACAGAGCACGGCCCTGCTGACCACCACTTGATTTGGGGCTTCTGGCCTTTAAAACTGAGGGAGAATGAAAGTGTGTTGTTTTAAGCCATTCAGCCTGTGGTAATTTGTTACGGCAGCCACAGGAGACTAGTACAGTCTCTAACTTTCTTCTGTGTGAACCTGAATTACCAAAGACAGACTGCTTTTCCTCTGACTTTGATGCTGTTCTGTGTCTTAGGCACTTCCGAGCGCAGTTTCCATTGCACCTTTGTGCAGCTGGAGTCTTGGAGAGTTGTTCCTCGCTGTCGCTGAGGAGGGTAGGGGGAGGAGGAGAAGTTGGGTGCGTCAGGAAGGCCTGTGAAGCCTCTGTGTCCCCTGTCCATCCCATGGCTCAAGTCCCTGGCAGTGCTGCTGTTTCAGGTGGCAGGCTGGAACTCTTCCCTGAAGGAGGAGTCGCAAATGGATGCCCGTTTTCCTAACAGTAGCGGTATCTACTAGCTGCGTATCTTTTTAATCTTCACCTGCGCAAGCGCAGTGCTGGCGGAGATCCTGGCCAGGTTCCTGTGGTTTTGCCAGCTCTTTCAGTTGTTTACCATGGTTGTTTTCCTGTTTTTTTATTTTTTGTTTTTTTATTGAGACAGAGCCTCACACTCACCCAGGCTGGAGTGCAGTGGTGTGATCTTGGTTCACTGCAATCTCTGCCTCCCGTGTTCAAGCAATTCTTCTGCCTCAGCCTCCCAAGTGGCTGTTACAGGAGCCCACTGCCACATCCGGGTAATTTTTTTTTATATTTTTAGTAGAGACAGGATTTCACCATGTTGGCCAGGCTGGTCTCGAACTGCTGACTGGTCTCCCTGGTATGTGCTTGTTTTCATCAGTGAGATCCACAAGTTTAAGAAATGTGTCTTTCTCGTTCTTGCATTGTCAGTACGGCTAAATGGTGTTTATTCCAAACTATCTTCCAGATTATCCTGGAGAGTGAGTGTTTTGGCCAGGGTCACACGCTGCAGGAGAGGTGGTCTTGCCAGTGACCCCGGTTCATGCACACCCTGGTCCTCAGGTTGTGTATTTGGCTGATGCTTTCCTAGAAATTTTGTTTCCGGATGAGTCAGGATGTGTGGTCTGGTAGATGGACCTCTGACTAGGAGTTGGGTGGTCTAGATTTTAGCCTTCTTTTTCCAGTAGTGGTCTTTACCAAGTTACCTCTGGGGCCATTAGTTTCTGTGTCTGTAGCACAAAGGGGTTGCATGTGGTTTAGGTAGCTATGGCAAATGGGGAGATTTCTTTGGCTTAGCACCATTCTCTTTGATGAGAAAAGGATGGGCTTCTTGGACCAGTGTTGAGAGTTTGATGATTTGCTGATCCAGCAAATAAGTATTCAACCCATAGCATGTGTCAGGAACGGCCCCAGGTGCTGGAGATGATCTTAATGAACAAAATCGGCCCAGGGTTGCTCTCCTGGACCTTACAGTGCGGGGGAGAGCAGGGTATAAATGAAATAGTCAAATGGAGTTCACTGTTGGGAGCCGACAGCCGCTATCAAAACAGTGCTGGGAAGAGGGCTAGGTGGCTTCGGGGCAGGTGTGGTGGTGAGAAGGAGCTCTTTGCTGAGGTGACATTTGAGGAAAGATTTGCAGGTGAGGGAACAGGCCCACCAGGAGGCTGGGAAGTGCGGTCCTGGCAGAGGGGTGAGCAGGTACAGGGGCACGAGAGCCCCAGAGCAGTGCTGGCGTGCTTGAGGGGAGGAGCTTCGGCCAGCGTGGGTCTAGCCGAGAGAAGCGGACAGTCACGGGGTGCGTCATGAAGGGTGCTGGGGGAAGGCCTCATGACCACGGTGAAGACATGGACTGTTTTTCCGGCAGAATGGGGCACCTTTGGAGGGCTTCGAGCACAGGAGTGGCATGGTCTCCATTAGGTTTAGTGGGATATCTTTGGCTGTTGTACGGAGACAGATTGGTGGTGTCGGGAGTCCCGGCAAGGGCAGAAACAGGGAAATCAAGAGGCCAGGCTGCCGCAGCATCCACGTGAGCAGTGGTGGTGGCAAGAAACAGTAGGTAGGTGATAAGACTCCGAAGATTTGGCCTGGTTTAGTGGCTCATGCTTGTAATCCCAGCACTTTGGGAAGCTGAGGCAGGTGGATCGCTTGAGGTCAGCAGTTCGAGACCAGCCTGGTCAACACAGTGAAACTCCATCTCTACTAAAAATACAAAAGTTAGCTTTGCGTGGTGGCAGGTGCCTGTCATCCTAGCTACTTGGGAGGCTGAGGCAGGAGAACTGCTTGAAGACAGGAGGTGGAGGTTGCAGTGAGCCGAGATTGCGCCGCCGCACTGCAGCCTGGAAAACAGAGTGAGACTCCGTCTCATACACACAGAAAATGGAATCTGAAGATTCCGTCTGACTGTCTGGGCTGCTGTATCCTGGGCCGCTGACTCTCTTGGCTCCTGAAGGGCTGTTGCTTTCCGCAGTTGCAGTTGGAATTCTTGCCACACTTCACTTCCAATGCCAAGACAAAATCCCAGCACACTGGGCTTGAGAACACAGGCTGTCTTTCAGTGTGGGTCTGATGTTTGCTATTTTAGCTCAGCTCTGCCTGGCAGGGTATGTTCTGCTGACAGAGGGTATGCAGGCAGCTGGGGTGTGTGAAGTATGATATTTGAAAGTGGCATGATGGCGGCTGGGCGCAGTGACTGACGCCTGTAATCCCAGCAGTTTGGCAGGCCGAGGCAGGGGGATCACCTGAGGTCAGCAGTTTGAGACCAGCCTGGTCAACATGGTGAAACCCCGTCTCTACTAAGAATACAAAAGATAGGCCGGGTGCAGTGGCTCACACTTGTAATCCCAGCACTTTGGGAGGCCGAGGCAGGCGGATCACAAGGTCAAGAGATCGAGACCATCTTGGCCAACATGGTGAAACCCCATCTCTACTAAAAATACAAAAATCAGCTGGGCATGGTGGCGTGTGCTTGTAGTCACAGCTCGGGAGGCTGAGGCAGGAGAATTACTTGAACCTGGGAGGCGGAGGTTGCAGTGAGCCTAGATCGCGCCACTGCACTCCAGCCTGGCGCGTGGTGACAGAGTGAGACCCTGTCTCAAAAAAAAAAAAAAAAAAAGGGAACAAAAGATAGCTGGGCATTGTGGCTGGCACCTGTAATCCCAGCTACTCAGGAGGCTGAGGCAGGAGAATCATTTGAACCTGGAAGGTGGAGGTTGCAGCGAGCTGAGATCGTACCGCTGCACTCTAGGCTGGGCGACAGGGTGAGACTCCGTGTGTGTGTGTGTGTGTGTGTGTGTGTGTGTGTGCGCGCGCACGCGTATGAAAGTGGCGTGGTGGCAAGAAAGGCCCAAAATGAGCATGGTAAGGCTGCAGATGCTGGGCTAAGGCTGGAGCAGAATAGAGTTAGTGTTGTGGCTCCGACAGCCTTCAGCCTAGACTGCCGGAGCCAGGAGTTGTCTGTGAGCAAATGAGACAGTCAGCTGAATAGGCCACCCTCCGTCCTCAGCGGAAGGAGGGGAATTGTTGTGGATAATGAATTCATTCAGAAAACGTTTATGAGCTCCTCTCCTGTGCCAGGGGCTGTGCCGAGTGCTCAGCAATCCATGTGGCCCTTCGCAGCTGGAGGCCTGCCCTGTGAACACTCGTGCACAGACTGCAGTGCTGGGCAGGTGGCAGCCCCGGGACCTGGCAGACAAGCGGGGTCCCAACTGGGTGGAATGGTCATGTCCACCTGACTCAGGGCCCACTTTTGCTAGGCCCGGCTGAGAGCAGGAGCCAAGCTGGCTGCAGAGGTTGGGGTGGGCATATCGGAGCACCCTCCTGCGGGGAGCGCTTGCCTGGGGAGGAGGGGCATGGAGGGGAGGTGAGCAGGCTTCAGAGCTCGCGGGGCTTCCTTGTCATGGTGAAGATCCGGGCTGTGGTCCTAAGAACCATGAGAGAGTGTTGAAGGGTTTTAAGTGGGAGGGGGGTGATGCTGTGACTCTGTTTGTCACCCTTGAGGAGAGGGTGAGAGAGGAAGCTGGTGGGCTTGTGAGGAGGCTGAGGCGCAGAGGCTGTGGGACTGGAGAGGAGTGGGCAGGTTCAGGGTGCACATGGCGCTCTCAGGATTCACTGATGGGTGGGGTGTTGGGGGTTGTGATGACCTTCAGGGTGCTGGCCTTGGGGGATGGGGCTGTGCTAGGCGGAATGTTGGCCCCTCAAGGTGTCCTCATCCTCATCCCTGATCCCTGTGAATCTGTTATGTCACATGGCAGAGGGGGTTAAGGTGGCCGATGAGCTGACCTGAAATGGGGAATTGTCCTGTTGCCCGGTGGGCCCAGTGCACCCACATGAGCTTTTGGAAGTGGTGAGAGAGCCGGCGTGGGATGGACTGCATCTGCAGTGGCTGGCTTTGCAGCTGGAGGGTGCAGCCACGTGCCGAGGAATGCGGCGCGGCTCTTCGAAGCTGGGAAGGCTGCTGCTGATGGTTAACCGGAGAGCAAGGCCTTGGTCCTGTGCGCGCCGGGAGCCGAATTCTGCTGACAACCGGAGTGAGCAGGAAACGGGGTCTCCCCTCCAGCCTCCCAGAAGGAGCATGGCTGGCTGAGCCCTGGACGTGAGTCTCATGAGACCCATGCCGGATTTCCAACCTTCAGAACTTTGCCACTAAGTTGTAATTTGGTACAGCAGCCGTGAAGAGTAGGGGGACTGTGCTGAGGTCTGTCCCACAGGGAAGAAACGCAGGTGGCCCCAGTGCCTCCCTCAGCAGAGTCCTGCTTGGATGTGGGCAGGAAGACCTTGGTCAGCGGTCTCGGGGTGGGGGTCCCTGGGTAACCTCCACAGAGTATGTTTAAAGCCCAGGATTGCGGTCAGCTTGTGGGCTCCTCCCACGTCCCGTGTCCTGCTGAGGCCTAGGAACCAAACAGGGCCCTGCCTCTGTCCTCAGAAACGTTGGCTGCTGCCTCTGGCCGCCTGGCTTTCCTGTGTTTTTGTAAATTGCATTGCCTTGCCTGTGTTTTGAAGAGGCTGTTTACTTGGTAAAAACTGTCACCTCTGTTTTCCATGCTGGGGGAAGCTGGGGCATTTGTTCCGGCAGCGATCGTGTGCTCCCCGAGAGCTGCATTTCTCTTCTTGTTTGTGAGTGGAGATGACCTTCCTGTGTTGGGGCCTCGGGAGCTGCTGGGGGAGTTTTTGCCGTAGGCGGACTTCCTTTTCCTTGTTCTTTTCAGTGGTCATGTTCCCTGTTATTAAATTCCAGAAACATCCTGAAAATAAATTGAAGGCGAATCATATTCTCTTTCTCTTACGTATTTGTCTGATATAGTAAATTTGGAGTCTGGGTTAATTTTAAATGAAGACAAAAATGATTAAATAATCCTTGACAGTTTTGGATTATTTAAGTAATGAGAGCAGGAGGAAGCGCCCCGCGGCCCCCAAGTGATTTTGAGGAACCATGGGAGGTCATGGAATTCAGGAGAACGTGACTTGGGAGACCACGCGTCTGTTTTTCTTTTCTATTTAATTTTTTATTTCCCTAGATGACTGGGGAGCAGGTGGTGTTTGGGTACATGAGTAAGTTCTTTCGTGGTGATTTGTGAGATTTGGGTGCACCCGTCACCCGAGCAGTACACTCTGCACCCAGTCTTTCTCCCTCACCCCCTTTCCCCCCTTTCCCCCTGAGTCCCTGAAGTCCACTGTGTCAATATTATGCCTTTGTATCCCCATAGCTTAGGTTTCTCTTATTATTTTTGAGATGGAATCTCTCTCTGTTGCCCAGGCTGCCATGCAGTGGCGCGATCTCGGCTCACTGCAACCTCTGCCTCCTGGGTTCAAGTGATACTCCTCAGCCTCCTGAGTGGCCAGGATCATAGATGCACCCCCCAAACCTGCCTAATTTTTGTATTTTTAGTAGAGACGGGGTTTCACCATGTTGGCCAGGGTAGTCTTGAATTCCTGACCTCAAGTGGTCCACCCGCCTTGGACTCCCAAACTGTTGGGATTATAAGCGTGAGCCACCGCACCTAGCTGTTAGCTCGCACTTAAGAGCTCCTACTTAACGAGAACAGATGATGTTTAGTTTTCCATTCCTGAGTTACCTTAGAGTTGTGGTCTCCAGTCTCACCCAGGTCTCTGTGAATGCCATTAATTCATTCCTTTTTATGGGAGTAGTATTCCATCATATATAAACATGCATATATATATACACACACATATATATGCACACACACATACACACAATTTTTTTTTTTTTTGGGACGAAGTCTTACTCTGTCACCAGGCTGGAGGGCAGTGGCGTGATCTTGGCTTACTGCAACCTCTGCCTCCTGGGTTCAAGTGATTCTCCTGCCTCAGCCTCCCGAGTAGATGGGATTACAGTTGTGCACCACTGCGTCCAGCTAATTTTTGTATTTTCACCATGTTGGCCAGGATGGTCTCCATCTCTTGACTTTATGATTCTCCCGCCTCGGCCTCCCAGAGTGCTGGGATGACAGGCGTGAGCCTCGGCGCCCAGCTACACCGTACTTTCTTCATCTACTCGTTGATCAATGGGCATTTGGGTTGAAAAGATGCCGTCTCTGTTTTTCTTTCCCTGAATGGCCATCGTCTAGTGCAGCCTGCCTGTGGCTAGGACAAGGGAAGTGCTCAGGTGCCCGCTGCTGTCCTGGCTCTGAGGCCTGAGAGTGACACCTACCTCTCCTTTCCTTCTCTGGTAGGCTCAGGGTCTCTGCCCTCCTCAGCTCAGCCCTTCACCCTCTGAACATAGGCCGTGGAGATCCGCATTGTGCTGTGCTTCTCCGTGCAGCGGGGACTTCTAGGTGCAGCGGGGACTTCTCGGTGCAGTGGGGAGCCCAGGAACAGTAGCTGGTGTCCTGCACAGGGTGGGGAATGTCACCGTGCTTGGCCCTGGGAGCGCAGGATGAAGCGCCTCTATGGTTCTTTCTCCTGAGGAGTCTGGGGAGCATGTCTGTGTACAGGCGCAGGGCGGGTGTTCCCTGCAGTGCTCAGGTGTGGAGGGGAATCGAGACTGAGGTGGCCGGGGCCTTGGCGTCACACCTCACTCTAGGGATTGCCTGTGGAGTGCTTCCCTCGGGCCAGGCACTTCACATGCCACCACCCATGTAGTCCTCAGAGCAGCTGGGGGTGGTACTGTGTGCTCCCCACTTTACAAATGAGGAAACTCAGAAGCTGAGTCACTTGCTCAAAGCCATGCAGCTTATAAGTGGCAGAGCTGGGGTTTGAACCTGAGGATGAGGAATCTGTGCCCTTAACCATCACAGCCTTATCCTTGTCTCCTCCATGCTCTGGGGGACTTAACAAGTGCTGGAATTATTACAGAGAAAGCCGACTCACGCCCCAGGAATCTGATCCTTCTGTAGGCTGGCTTGGGTGGAGGTGGTCTCCCCCCCCGCCCCCCCTTCCCCAATCTCCCCCACCCCCATCCTCCTGTTTGGACTCAGGCTGCTGCCTGCTGGGCCTGCCTGCCGTTGGAGCCCTGCTGAGTTCAGCCTAAGGCCTGGCTCCTCCTGGCTGGGGGAAAAGGGGATTCTTCCGGAGTGAGGTGAGCAGCTTCTCCCAGGTCCCCCTGGTGTACTCTTTGCAGATAAGCGGCAGAGGTGTCAGAAGGCCCAGAGAGAACAGGGCAGCCTGGGCTCTTCCCATTTCTGGGCGCCATGCTGTGGGGAACTTTCATTTTGGGTATCCCCAGACTTCTGGTTCCCCCTTTCTGAAGTGTTTCCTCTTTTCTGGCGATTAACGTGGAAATTCCACCCTGAGTGCTGAGGGTCATGAGGGGCTTATGGCCCCTGCAAGTCCAGTTGCTGGAATAGCTGTGGGCTCCCTTAGAGAGCAGGAAGTGAAGGCTGAGGACGCCCGTGTTGTTACTGATGGCAGCCCCCGGGGCAGGGCCAGGCATTGCCGGGCGCCCTGTCCGCGCTGACCCTGCCCTCCCTGCACGGCCTGCAGTGAGGAAGGTGGGCCTCTGCTCAAGGCCCCAAGCTCCTAGGGGATGGGCTGGGTTCGCCCTCAGGTCCATCCAAGGCAGAGCCCTTTCCAGCTTCGGGGCCCCTGGTATTTCTGGGCCCCTGACTGCATCAGCTCTCTTCCCACTGGTCCCTCATGGATGTGCCTGCTCATTTTTGGGTTCATTCGAGCGCTGCCTTAGCCCCACCACCCTCTTCCTTCTCATGTGCACTGTGTGTACTGGAGTCCGGCTGGTGCTGGATAGAATTTTTTCTTTTTTTTAATCTGAGATGGAGTCTCGCTCTGTTGCCCCCAGCCTGGAGTGCAGTGGTGTGATCTCAGCTCATTGCAGCTCCGCCTCCTGGGTTCAAGCAATTCTCCTGCCTCAGCTCTTGAGTAGCTAAGGATTACAGGTGTGCGCCACCACTCCCGACTAATTTTTGTATTTTTAGTAGAGATGGGGTTTACCATGTTGGCCAGGATGGTCTTGATCTTTTGACCTTGTGAGCTGCCCGCCTCAGCCTTCGAAAGTGCTGGGATTATGGGTGTGAGCCACTGCACCCAGCCCGGATAGAATTTTGAAGTGTGCTGTGCAGCTCTCTATCTGGACATTGTAGTCTTTGCTGTGCTTGTTTGAAATGGGCCTCTTTCACGAAACATTTTTACTAAACTAAGAAATAAAATAGACTTGCCCGCCCTAAGGCTTACGCCTAGGTGAGGCAAGTGGTGTTTATTGTAGTCGTCTGAATGAGCTCCTGATCCTTGGTGGAAAGCTGTCAATGGCTCGGATGTGTGGAGAGGCAGGGCGGAGGACCTGGTCGTGGAAAGGGGGTGAGTCCCTCACTGTCACTGTGGCTCTCTTAGGGGTGGCAGCTCCTGCGAGAGGGCTTGGCGCACCTGGTGCCCTTTCATCTGCGGTGGGAAGGCCAGCGAGTTGGCTGGGACTCCTACATTCTGCTGTTGGTGTCGGGAGTAAAGGGGATATCTGGCCTTCCTTCTTTCTGAATTCAGATGGGATCTGGGAGGAAGAAAGGTTTGGAGACAATCACAGGTTTTTTGATTTTTTTTTTTTTTTGAGACAGAGTCTTGCTCTCTTGCTGAGGCTGGAGTGCAATGGTGTGATCTCGGCTCACTGCAACCTCTGCATCCTGTGTTCAAGCGATTCTCCTGCCTCAGCCTCCTGAGTAGCTGGGATTACAGGCACCCGCCGCCACACCAGGCTAAGTTTTTTTTGTATTTTTACTAGAGACGGGGTTTCACCATGTTGGTCGGGCTGGTCTGGAACTCCTGACCTTGTGATCCACCTGCCTCAGCCTCCTAAAGTGCTGGGATTACAGGTGTGAGCCATGGCACCTGGCTGACAGTCACAGTTTTATAGAATTTATGACTATTTTATAGTATTTTCCTGCTCACATCTGAGGCCTTGGGAGTTGTTTCATCAGGTGGAGGAAGAGCACGGAGCGCCACCTCTCCTGCTCTGAGGCTGGGTCTGGCCGTTGCCAGGTTCTCAGGTTTATTGATGGTGCAGTAGGTGATTCCTGCATGGCACAGCTGCCTCTGGAATGGCTGGTAGAGGAATGTTGGCTGTGGGCTCCCTTTTGTTTTCTTTTAGAATTAATCTCTATATTTAGTTAGTTTTTTTGTTCCAAAACCAGTCACCAGAGCCACCGTAGCAGTTTATGTATCAGCCCAATGTGCCTTCCTAAGCTGTCATGATTTTAAATAGCTGATAGAATAGGCCACGTTAACAGCAGGCCAGGAGTTTTTAAGAGGGTGTGCCTAGCTAGGTTTTGTTGTGAGAGGATGTCTGTATTCTTGGAACTTCATTCCCTCGAAGATATGGTGTGCCTTTAAAATGCTCAATCATTCAGATATTTGCATAGTGAGGAAGAGAGAGAATAAATGTTAACAAGCAGTTACGGGGTGCACTCTGCATGCACACGAGGCCCGGGGGGTGTGCAAAGGTGAGCCTGGTGTTACTCCTGCTACTGAGGGACTTCTGTTTGCTGAGGGAGGTAGACCAGCCAGGAGCTTCTGCCGCAAGGACTCTGGTGCCAGGCGGGCCACGGAGAGGCCAGGAAGCCCTGTGGCAGCATGGGTAAGGAAAGGGGAGTTTTCACTGAGGACGTGAGATGACATTAAAGTGGACTTTGAAGGTTACCTGGGGTGTGGGGGTGTGTTCTGTAGTCAAGGACAAGGCCTTCTGGGCACAGGGTGGCTTGACCACAGCCCGATGAGGAGGAGGACAGGGTATGTGTGGGAGCCTGGCGAGTTGCCGGCTACCTGAGAGCAGAGGCGTGCTGGAGATAGTGAGCGTGGCTGCGGCCGTGTAGTGGACGGCAAGTGAGGGTCAGTGTTCAGGATGGTGGCTGCAGGAGTTTTGGCTTGCGGCTGTTTTGTGTTTGGAGCTAGAGACGGTTCTGAACGGGGACGGCCTGATCAGACTCCCTCCTACCGTTTATTGAACTCTTGCTGTGCACCAGAGACGGAGGCTCGGGTTGGAGAACTGGCCCGAGAGGGCACAGGTGGCACAGGTGGCACAGGTGGGATGAAGCCAGCCAGGATTTAGCGGGAGAACCATGGCCGTGGGGAAGAGAGTAGGGAGAGAGGAGGGGACTGTCAGGAGGTGATTGCAATTCAGTCAGTTCAGTAGATACTAAAAACTGACCCTGTGCCACACATTGCAAAAGGTGGGAGAAAAGAAAGAGCCCTCCCCAGACGGGGCATGTGAGCCGGGAGGGTCGGGAGGGGCAGGACGGCCCTGCACAGGCCTCACAGGACCTGAAACGGGCCCAGTTCTTCCCTGAGGCTGTAGGAAGACCCTGAAGGATGTTCAGCTGGGGAGTGACCATCCTCCGATGGGCACCGGGGGACACAGCCGAGGCCAGATCTGTGGCAGCTGGGGCAGCTGTCGTGTTCTCAGGATGAGGGCTGGGCCGGGGCCAGGGCAGATGGAGTGGAGAGGAGAGATGTGTGGGAGTTTCCAAGGTGACCCAGAGGATGCAGAGACTGAGTGTGGGTGGTGTGCTTCAGGGTCGAGACGAGGGTGGCCGCCTCGTTGGTAGATTGCAGTTCTGGAGGTTGTCACAGGAGATACATGGTCAGAATGAGAGAAAGTGGAGCCCTGATTTAAGTCAGTGGGAATGGAAGGGCTTTCGATGCCAGGGCACGGGCTAGTGGGAGCCAGGGGGTCGCCAGTAGAAGGGGCCTCTGGGGAGAGGTGCGAGGCAGGGACGAGCGCGTTGTCTGTTTTTGCGTGACTGGTAGAGAGTGGTGTTGTCTGAGCATGGGGACCGAAGAGTGGGTGTGAGGAGTGGCAGGTGGCACAGCTGATTTTCGTGGGGGACCTGTTGACGTGAGGTGGTGGGTTCGTGGCTGAGAGCTGGCAGTGGTTCTGCTTGGAGAACCGTTTACTAGGGTGGGAGAAGTCAGGAGAGCATGCTTTTTCACGACAGAAGAAAGGAGGGCTGAGGACTTGGCTTTGGGGAGCAGAGTAGGGAACACATGGAAGAGTCGGGGGCATTGGAGAGGCTGGCAGGAGGCAGACGGGGGAGACAGAAGAAAGGGCTCAGTGTGGTGAGTCCTGAGGGGAAGCTGGGCAGGGAGAGGATTGAGTGAGGGCAGCAGGAAGGAGAGGGGGGCATGGACTCGATGATGGCTGGTTGCCAGGATGGTGGAGCCACCCAGAAAGTCGTGCCTCCCTTAGCGACCAGGATGCCTCGTGAGAAATGTGCCGCAGTGTCACCTGCCGCACGCCGAGGCTTCATGATGCAGCCCGTTGCTCCGGGGCCACGCGCCTGCACGGCATGGGACTGTTCTGAATACTGCAGGCAGTTGTCACACGATGGTTAGTATTTGTGTATTTAAACATCTCTAAATGTGGACTAGGTAGAGTAACAATGCAGTGTAAAAGGTAAAATGGCGTAGTGTGTAGGGCAGTTGGCGTAACTGGCGCTCGCAGGACTGGAGGTGGCTCTTGGTGGGTCAGTGAATGAGGGGTGCGTGCATGTGAAGGCCTGGGACATCGCTGTCTGCTGTGTAGACTTTGCACACACTCTACAGTTAGGCCCTACTAGATTTGTTAAAAACATCTTCTTTCTTCAGTGGTAAATTAACCTTAGCTTACTGTGACTTTTAAACTTAACAAACGTTTTAATTTTTTAAAAAACTTTTTGGCTCCTTTGTAATAAGACATAGCTCAGAACACAAATACATTGTGCAGCTGTACCCAAATATTTTTCTTTATGTCCTTATTCAGTAAGCTTTTTTCTCTTTTTAAAAATTTTTGTTTTTTTATTTTTTTTGTTAAAAACTAAGACACAGACACACACATTAGCCTAGGCCTACACAAAATCAGGACCCTCAGTGCCACCGTGTTCCACCTCCACGTCCTGTCCCACTGGAAGGTCTTCTGGGGCCGTGACACGCGTGGTGCCGTCATCTTCCACGATAACAGTGCCTGCTTCTGGCGGTGCCTCCTGAAGGACTAAGGACTTGCTTGAGGCTGTTTTACAGCTGTGTTTTTTTTTTTTTTTTAAATAAGTAGAAGGGGCATACTTTAAAATAAATAGTACAACAGGCCAGGTGCGGTGGCTCGTGCCTGTAATCCTAGCACTTTGGGAGGCTGAGGTGGGCAGATCGCCTGAGGTCAGGAGTTCAAGACCAGCCTGGCCAACATGGTGAAACCCTGTCTCTACTAAAATACAAAAATTAGCCGAGCGTGGTGGTGTGCGCCTGTAATCCCAGCTACTCAGGAGGCTGAGGCAGGAGAATTGCTTGAATCTATGAGGCGGAAGTTGCAGTGAGCTGAGATCCCACCATTGCACTCCAGCCTGGATGATAAGAGCAAAACACTGTCTCAAAAAAAAAAAAAAAAAAAAAGTATAGTGCAGTTAGTACAATGAATACGTAAAGCAGCAGCATAGTTGTTCATTATGATCAAGTGTTACATAGGATACATCATGTATGTGCTGTACTGTTACAGGCCTGGCGGTGAGGTAGGTTTGCTTGCATCAGCATGACTGCAAACTCTGGAGTGTATGCTTTGTGCTACGATGTGACTTTGGCTGTGACATCACTAGTGATAGGAATTTTTCAGCTGCATTATAGTCTTACAGGACCGTGGTCCGATATGTGGTCTGTTGTTGACTAAAATGTCATCATGTGGTGCATGACTGTACCTCTCTGTGATAGTTTCAAAATACTCCTGTTTCCTTCAGATTTTCTGTTTTTTTTCTTTTTTTTTTTTTGAGACGGAGTCTCACTCTGTGGGCCTGGCTGGAGTGCAGTGGTGTGATCTCGGCTCACTGCAACCCCTGCCTCCCGGACTCAAGTGATTCTTCTGCCTCAGCCTCCCAAGTAGGTGGGACTACATGCACATGCTACCACGCCCAGCTAATTTTTGTATTTTTTAGTAGAAGCAGGGTTTCACCATGTTGGCCAGGATGGTTTCAATCTCCTGACCTCGTGATCCGCCCGCCTCAGCCTCCCAAAGTGTTGGGATTACAGGCGTGAGCCACCGTGCCCGGCCGTTTTCTGTTTTCTATAATAAACACACATTGCTTTCATTAAGTGAGGGAAAAATTATTGTAAAAATGCTGTTTTCAAGACCTATTTCAAGAGATGTCCAGTTGACCCAGTCATTGCCTCAGTCCCTGCTGGGTTCTCAGTGCTCTGAGGACTGTGAGGAGTGTGACTTGAGACAGAATCTAGTCCCTGTAGGAGGGGGTTTGTGGCCCAGAAGGGGCACTGCATAGCTGGGAGCCTTGCAGGGCCGCATGTGCATTACTGCCAGTCAGAGTGGTGTGGGTGTCAGGGATGGGACAGCCTCGGAGACCCTCTGGTTTGGGTCTGAAGCACCACGTCTTTCTGCTGTTGACTCCTCGGGGTGGGCATGAGTTTCAGATTCTGCCGTGGACGGCGTGGGTGTGGAATTGTTCACTGTTGTCATAATGGTTTTTCGTACATTTTCCTCCAAAGCTCTCTAGAGTTAATTTCCTTGGAAAATTTACTTCTGAATGTATTTTATAAATCTGGGGAGCATCACTGTGTGTTAGAATGAGCTGGATGGTAAATTCAGCTGCTAATTTGAGTACGTATTTCAGAAAGCTGCTGTTGAACCCTACGGGGCATTGAGTAATGACTGTGCTTGGAGAAGAGTGGTTGATTAACCATAAAACGAATTTGACTAGAAGACCAGCCCGCTGACTTCATGTATGTGAGATATAGAGCAGCACTGAATCGTAAATGTTTCGTTTCTTTAATGATTCTGAGAACATTGCAGCTGGATTTATTGCTTTTCCATACTTTTATTTTCTCTCACTCTTCCCTGTTGCACTCACTGCTATTTTTACCCACTGCTGTTAACCTTTAATTAAAAGTTATATTTTTGGTAGAGATGGGGTCTCACTATGTTGCCCAGGCTAGTCTTGAACACCTGGTCTCAAGTGATCCTCCTGCCTCGCCTCACAAAGTGCTGGGATTATAGGTGTGAGCCACCATACCTGGCCGGTTAATACAGTTTTTTTTTTTTTTTTTTTTTGATAACAGAGTCTTGCTCGGTCACCTAGGCTGTAGTGCAGTGGTGTGATCTCAGCTACTGCAATGCTAGTTGCAGGTCACTTTACTCAGACTGATGTCATACATGGTTATCTCATTTCGTACACATTCTTATTCCCATTTCCAGGATGAGAAAACTAAAACTCAGCACACTTCCTTGGTTAAAACTGCCAGCTAGTAAGTGTTGGAGCTGGGCCTTGAACCTGGGCCTTTTGATTCTTAAACCTGAAAGCCTTCTACCAGTGTCAGAAAGACATCCAGGACATTTCAGGAAAAGGACGTGACAGATGGACTGTGCTTGATCTAAGCAGGCTGTATCTTTCTTTCTTTGTTCTTCTGGCATGGAGCAAGCATTTGATTCTGCTCCTGGGTTTTGTGGGTCTGAACTTCAGATGGGGCGCAGTGGGGATGTCTTGTCTCTTCTCCGTGGTGTCCGGGGCCTCACTAGGAAGACGCGAAGGCTGATTCACTGACTTGTCTTGCGGTGATGCAGGCTGTCCGCCTGGCCCTCAGCTGGTGCAGTGGGTTGTAATGTGTACATATGGGAGATCCTGGTGGCTAACTTTGGTGTCTTCAGAGAATGAGTAGCTGGGTCTCAAGAGCAGGAACCCAAGAGGGCCAGGTAGAAGCTGTATTGACTTAAAAAAAATTATAACATCTTCCCTGAGATACATATACAACACGGTTCACCCGTGTAACTTCACACAGAACTGCCTTCACCCATGTAAAGTATATAATGCAGTGGTTTTTTAGTGACTTCAAAGAGTTGTGTAACTGTCATCACAATCAACTTTCGAACACGTTTACTGCCTCTAAAAACTTCGTGTATCGTTTAACTATCACCCCTGCCCTCCTCCCTGTCCTAGTCCCTAAGTAACCAGTAATCTATGCTCTCTGTGTATAGAATTGTCTATTCTAGGAATTTCAAATAAATGGAATAATACAATGTGCATTTCTCTGGTAATTACCTTCCTTCACTGAGTGTAGTATTTTCAAGATTGGTCTGTGTTGTGGCTTGTATCAGCACTTTTTGTTTTGTTTTGTTTTGAGACAAGGTCCTGCTCTGTTGCTCGGGCTGCAGTGTGGTTTTGCAAACATGGCTCACTGCAGCCTTGATCTCAACTTCCTGGGCTCAAGGGATTTTCCTGCTTCAGCCTCCCATGTAGCTGGGGCCACAGACATGCATCATCATGCCTGGTTAATGTTTTGGTTTTTTTGTAGAAATAGAGGTCTCTAGAGATAGAGGCTTCACTTTGTTGCCCAGGCTGGCCTCTACCTCCTGGGTTCAAGTGATCCTCCCCACCTTGGTCCCCCAAAGTGCTGGGATTACAGGCGTGAGCCACCTCCCATCCTTGTCTTATTCCTGAGCTTAGGGGGAAATATTCAGCCTTTTACCATTAAGTATGGTGTTAACTATGAGTTTTTTGTAGATGCTCTTTATCAAGATGAAGATTACCTTTGATTCCTAGTTCGTTGAGAATTTGTATAATGAAGGAGTATTGAATTTTATCATATGCTTTTTCTGCATCCATTTAGATGATCATGTGGTTTTTGTCCTTTGTAGTGTATTGCACTAACTGATTTTTGGTTATTAAACCAACCTTGCATTTCTTGGATAAATTCCGTTTGATTATGATATAATCTCTTTTTATGTGTTGTTGGATTTGGTTTGCTAGTATTTTGGGTTTTATGTGTATATTCTTAAGAATTTATTGGTCTGTAGTTTTCTTCGTAATGTCTTTGCTTGATTTTGGTATCAGGGTAGTACTAGCCTCATAGAATGAGTTGCGAAGGATCACCTCCTTTTCTAGGTTTTGGAAGGATTTATGAAGAGTTGGCATTAATTTTTCTTTATCTGTTTGGTAAAATTTACTAGTGAATCCATCTGGGCTTGGACTTTCCTTTGTGGGTAGTGTTTTGATTACTAATTTAGTCTCTTTTATTTTTTATTCTTTTGAGACAGGGTCTTGCTCTGTTGCTCACACTGGAGTGCAGTGGTGCCATCATAGCTCATTGTAACCTCTAACCCTTGGGCTCCAGCGATCTTCCCACTTCAGCCTTCTGAGTAGCTGGGACTACAGGCGTGTGCCCCCATGTCCACTAGTTTTTGGTTTTTAGTAGGTGAGGTGTTGCTTTGTTGGCCAGGCTGGTCTTGAACTCCTAGGGTTCAAGTGATCCTCCCACCTTGGTTTCCTAGAGTGCTGCGATTACAAGCATGAGCCAGTGTGCCCAGCCTCTAATTCAGCCTCTTTACATGTTCTCCTTGAGTAAGTTTCAGTTCTGTGTATCTTTCTGGGAATTTGTGCATTTTATCTGATTTATCTAATTTGTTGGTATGCAGTTGTTCATAATATTCTCTTGCAATTCTTTTTATTTCTGTAAGGTTGATAATAATGTCTTCTCCCTCATTTCTGACTTTAGTAATTTGAGTCTGCCCTTTTTTCTTTTTTTGAGACGGAGTCTCACTGTCGCCAGGCCGGAGTGCAATGGTGCAGCCTTGGCTCACTGTAACCTCCGCCTCCTGGGTTCAAGCGATTGTCCTGCCTCAACCTCCTGAGTAGCTGGGACTACAGGTGCGCGCCAGCACTCCCAGCTATTTTTTCTTTTTTGGTGTTTTAGTAGAGATGGAGTTTCACCGTGTTGGCCAGGATGGTCTTTGTCTCCTGACTTCATGATCCACCCATCTTGCCCTCCCAAAGTACAGGGATTACAGGCATGAGCCATTGTGCCTGGCGCCTTATTTTTTTTTTAAGTCTAGATAAATGTTTGTCTGTTTTATTCATGTACTCAGAGAGCCGTCTTTTGGTTTTGTTCATTTTCTTTATATTGAAGGAAATTACCAGACCAGCAGCTCTCTGTGTCCCCCTGGAGTCCTGCTGTGGTTCTGGAAGTTGCCTCTCCTTGCTCTTTCTGTTGAGTAGCCAGGGCCAGTGCATGTGGGGGGCTTCCTGCTTCTCCCCCTTCACCACAGTAGCTCTGCTTTTACCTGTTTGGCATTTCCATGTAAAATTTCTTTTGAAAAGTTGCTTTACCGCTAAAATACCAGCTTTCACACAGTGGAACGCCACAGAATAAGACTGGAGCTGCATCATTAGCATGGATACACAAGGAACAATCTTGAGGGAACATCTAGTTGCAAAAAGATCCATATGTATGAAATGATGACAATGTAATCTTTGCAAATGTGCAGAATAAGATCATATGTTGCCTAGAGATCCACATCTCTTCCATAATAGTATAAACTCTTTCATGAAATGGAAAATGTCAAATACAGGCTGCTAGCTACCTCAGAGGTGACAGGAAGAGAAGCAGAATGGGGAGGGTTTCAACTCTATTATGTGACAGAATGTTGGAATCTGATGGAAGTGAGTCTCTGGGTGGTGTCTGTGTGGGTATTCCTTATGTTGTGTATGTCATCAGGCTGGCTCTGCAGCCTGCCACGTGTGGGTGACCTTGGGCAGGCTGCTTAAGCTTTCTGTCCCTCAGTTTTTCCACCTTTAGAACGGGAAGAGTAATCATACGTGCCGTATTGGGTTGCAAAGATTAAAGGAGTTAACACATTAAGAGTTGAGAATAATGCTGATCTCTGTTAACTACTGCCATTATTCTGTATGCTTTATTGTTTGCAGTGTTGATATTAACAAAGAAACAGGCAGGTTGAGCCAATCCGGAGGCTGTTGAGAGTGGCTGGAGCTGAGCAGTGGCAAGCAGCGTGGTGGCGACAGGGCTATGCCTTCAATTTTCTGTTGTGCTTCGTTCCTTTGGTAAAAGTATCCAGCCCCAGCTCCCGCTGGGTCCTTCCCGTGGTTCATGCCACATGGTGTCTGTGTCCTCAGCACCCAGGACAGCGCCTGCCACGTAGGTCCTTCCTGGTTGAGAGGAGGGATCCGTGCTTTGCTTTCAGGTGTCTTTTTCAGTTTGAAATGGAAACTAACTCACTCTGATGTATGCAGAAAAAAATGGGATGTTTTCATTTGGATGCTGACTTTAGAATTTTCTTCTGAAATCATGTAATTCTCCTTACTGGCTTTTTTTGGGAAGGAGAAGTCATAACAAAGCCTTCAAGGGGCCAAACCCTTTAGAATTCCTTTCTCTGGGTTTCCAATCTTCCTGTGTGGAGTGAGGGGTGAGACTGGGCTCCTGGACCTTTGAAGGAAGGCCAGGTGTGGGCTCATGTTTTTGCTCCTGTAGTGACAGGCCCATGGTTGTCACTTTTATATCCCATGATTCCATTGCTCCTGGCCTTCAGATCGGTTGGGGCTGTTTTGTTCATCTCAGCCTTCTGCCAGCTGCACTTTTCCTAGTTCTAAGTGTGAATTTTTTTTTCTCGAGGAGTCTTCCAAGACTGGGTTTCCTCTGTACCCCTGTGACATGCTTTTGTAGGAATTAGTGTAAAACATTCAAAATGCCAGTTGAAGTTTTGCTTTTATAAGGAAACTGTAAGAGCCTTAATAGTTTGGACTATATTGTGCTTATCTTTGCCTCCCCAGTGCCCTGTCAGAGAGTCAGTATCAAAAAAATGTTAAATTTTGCTGAAAACTCTTAGAGTATAAAAGTAAACATTTGGTAATTAATATATTGTGCTGGAGGCATAGGAATGGGGTACTAAATAGAAACTAAGTGGAAGGCTGGGCGCGGTACCTCATGCCTGTAATCCCAGCACTTTGGGTGGCTGAGGCGGGTGGATCACGAGGACAAGAGATCGAGACCATCCTGGCCAACATGGGGAAACCCCGTCTCTACTAAATATAGAAAAATTAGCTGGGCATGGGGTTGCACACCTGTAGTCCCAGTTTGCTCTGGAGGCTGAGGCAGGAGAATCTCTTGAACCTGGGAGGTGGAGATTGCAGTGAGCCGAGATCACGCCACCGCACTCCAGCCTGGTGACAGAGGGAGACTCTGTCTCAAAAAAAGAAACTGAGTGGTGGGAAACTGAAAAATGACCCAATGTAGTATTTTAATGTTAAAGATGATATTCTCAAACCAGTGGGTAAAAGGAAAGGTTACTTAATAAATGACATTTGACCCATTCTTTCTTTTTTTTTTTTTAAAGTTTCCTAATAAACACTATATCGCAAAATAAAGTAAGTGCCATCTGGACAGAACTTAAGGGTAGAAGCGAGACCTATGCAAGTATGAAACTGCACACAGCGGGATGTGGATGCACTCTCGGAAGCTGTGGGCCTTTCCAAGTGTCGTCCCCAAAGCGGAATCATGAGGAAAGGACAAAAGGGTGGCTCGGCCTCCCAGACCAAGGAGCACAGATTGGCCACTGCCATTCTCTTCCTGTTGCTGCTCTAACAAATCATCACAGACTTACTGGCTTACAGTGAACATGTTATCTTAGAGCTCAGGAGTTTGCAAGTCTGACATGGTTCTCACTGGGCTAAAACCAAGGCATTGGCAGGGCTGTTTCCTTCTGGAAGCTCTAGGGGAGAGCGTTTTCCCTGCTCCGTCTGGTTCCAGGAAGCGCCAGCATTCCTTGGCCTACGGCCGCCTTTCTCCACATTCAGAATCAGTCATGTTGCATGTGTGTGACCTTTCATGGTGCCGGGTCTCTCTGACCACAGCTGGGAATGTTCTCTGCTTTTGAGTACTCATGATTAGGTGGGATCCTCCAGGATAGCCCAGACGGTCTCCCACCTCAAGGTTTGGATTCTTAGTTGCATCTGCAAAGTCCCCCTTGCCATGTAAGGTGACACAGTCACAGGTTCTGGGCGTTAGGATGTGGACGTCTTGGGTGGGGGCCGTTATTCTGAACTCACCGCTAGAACGACTAAGAAGGAATCCTCTGTGTAGAAGGTTTTCACAAATCAGTAAGAAAGTGGTGAGCACCTCATTAGAAAATGGACAAATGGTACGAACAGACAATTTACAAAAAGAAGAGGTACAAATGAACAAAATTACAAACAATGTTTTACCTCACTAATGAATGAAAAGGCACGCAGCCAGCATGGAGACCGCTGTTCTCCTGTTAAGTGAGCAGTGGTTTGTGGTGTCCTGTGCTGCTGGTGGGATATGAACTACTGCTCTTTGGCAGGTGGACCAGTGGCCTTTTCAATGTGTGTTTTATGTCTCAGGCTTTCCATTTCTAGGAGTTTATCCTCAAGAGGTCATCGTAGTTGTGTGCAAATATTTGTCTACCAAGATAATTTAATACTTTTTTGTCATCACTATTTGATTTTACTTCTTAGAGACAGAGTCTCACTCTGTAACCCAGATTGGAGTGCAGTGATGCAGTCTTGACTCACTGCAACCTCTGCTTCCCAGGCTCAAGCAATCCTCCCGCCACTTTTTTGTAATTACTTATTTTAATTTTTTGGGGCAGGGTCTCACTCTCTAAGCCAGGTTGGAGATCAGTGGTGCAGTCTTAGCTCACTGCAATCTCAGCCTCCCAAGTTGCTGGGACTGCAGGCATATGCTACCATGCTCAGCCATTTTTTTTTTTTTTTTTTTTTTGGTATTTTTGGTACAGACAGGATTTTGCTATGTTGCCCAGGCTGGTCCTGAACTCCTGAACTCAAGCGATCTGCCCATCTTGGCTTCCCAAAGTGCTGGGGTCACAGGCATGAGCCACCGCACCCGGCCTGTAATGACAATTTTAAATAAGTTAAATGTCTCACAGTCAACTTCAGTTAAACACGTTATGCTGTAGCCCTCAGGGGTGGAATGAAATGAGAGGTGTACTGTGAGGGAGATGGCACAGGCCAGCATGAGCTCACTGGCACTCACTCTGTTATGGAGCTTAACAACTTTGTTAAACTTTGAAATCATTGCAATTTACAAGGAGTTACAGGGAGCTGTCTTGGGAGATCTGTGTGCCCTTCCCTCATTGTTACACTTTTAGACTTAAGTATGTTGCTCATATTCTTTTTATGTATCAAACAACACGTATAAAGTCAAATTATTTAAGTAAATTGAAGAAGATAGTAATGATATGGGGAAATAGTAATGATCTGTTACCAAGTAAAGAAGGTAACACTTCATTCTGTTCAAAAAATTAAAACTTGGCTGGGCGCAGTGGCTCATGCCTGTAATCCCAGCACTTTGCGGGGCTGAGGTGGGTGGATCATCTGAGATCAGGAGTTTGAGACCAGCCTGGCCAACATGGTGGAACCCTGTCTCTACTAAAAATACAAACAAACAAACAAAAATTAGCTGGGCGTGGTGGCGGGTACCTGTAATCCCAGCTACTTGGGAGGCTGAGGCAGGAGAATCATTTCTTGAACCCAGGAGGCAGAAGTTGCAGTGAGCTGAGATCGCGCCACTGTACCCCAGCCTGGGCGACAAGAGCAAAACTGTCTCAAAAAAAAAAAAGAAAAAAAAAATTAAAACATTTGTGTCTATGTTTAAACACCCCTTTATCCATGTTTATTTTCACACACACACCCCCGAACCTTCAAGGTACCACATCAGAATGTCACCGTGGTTCTCTTTCCCACGTGACCTGTATCACTTAGGATACCTAGCAGTATTGCGTTCAGCAAACAGAGACTCGTTTATTTCATGTGTCTGGAAGTCTGTGGTAAGCAGCGCAGGGCTGGGCGGCAGCTCAAAGCCATCACAGCCCCATGCTCTCTCCCGCCTGTCTGCCCTGCTGCCCTTCACGGTGGTGTTTTCACTCGTGCACGTTGGCTGAGGTTTCAGGCCTCACCTCTGTGTTCCAGGCCCGAAGAAGGGATAGAAGCTAGCGGGCAAAGGTGTGCTAGCTACAACTTTTTTTTTCTTTTTTTTTAAGAAAAGTAATAACCCCATTTATTTCTCACTGGCTGTAAGCAATAAATGTGTGTCACAGGGCCAGCGGTGGCTGAAGTCAGCCAAGGCGCAAAGGCTTCTGGGTAGAGGTTGATCCGCCAGCCAGTACCCCAGTGTCTGCCACGCGGGGTATGTTTCCATGTTTTCCAAATTTGCTCTGATGAATGTAAGACTTTTATAATAAAACCATTAAATCTTTGAAAAAAATATTTGTCTTTCTCAGTTTTGCATTCAGTCTTGAGACGAAGTGGTGGCCGGTGCCACTTCCCAGGTGGGCGTTTCTCCGTGAGGGTGTAGTCTGAGGGCAGAGGCTGCAGTCTCTTCCTCGCTCTCCCAGACACCCCCGTCACCGTGGGGTTACCCGAGGGCCTGTGGTGGTGCTGGTCGGACTGAGGCCCATTCTCAGGGAGGGCTGAATGGCCTGTGTGTGTGGGCTGTGGGCTGGTATGGTGCTATTGATCCCTTCTCACCTGGGCCCTCGGGACCCCGGAAGGCTGCGGGCGGCCTGTGGCAGCTGATGGGGGCTGCGTCCTTCGGCCCTGTGGGTTCCAAGGAGCCCATCTTTCGGGTGAGCTGCTGGTAGGCTCTTGGGAAGGCAGGAGAGAGGCTCACTGTTTTCCCTTTCTTTTCCGTCAGCATCCAGCATGTGTATGGCGCCCAGCACCCCCCCTTTGATCCACTGTTACATGGCACGTAAGTGACGTCCTAACCTCACTTGGCTTCTCGGCTGTGGCAAACCCTGTCTTCCTGCTTCCCCCTGCTCCCAGGCATTCCTGAGGGAGGAGAGTGGCTTCTTATTCAGCCGCGCTGACCAAGCAGTTGCTTTGTGGGAGACACTGCGCACCCCGTGCTCCTCATTCCGGTGAAGACGGTGGATATGGGGGCCACAGCCTGATGTGGGGAGGTAGCAGAGCCCTGGGGAGAGCCAGGAGCTGGCATCCATTAGCCACGGGCAGCCTGGCTCCAGGCCATCCATGCTGGCTTGTCCTTCCCCTCCTCCTTCTTGCATTCTCCACTTGTTGCTGGGGCCCGGCCCTGGCCTGTCCTGGCCCCTCCACAGCAGGCGGGAGCGCAGGGCGTGGGACTTGTGCTGGCTGGTGTGGCCCTGCAGGACTGCGCCTGTCTGAGAGGTGTCTGACTTGAGGTTGGGCTGATGCTCTGTGTTGTCATATTTTGGGGGAATCTCACTTAAGTGATCGTGTCTTCAAATCCGTACAGCACAGGCCTGTTCCCTGCACAGGAGCTCCCGGCCCACACTCCCACTGCCGGGTGGGAATCTTATTGGGTCTCCGGGAAGGCCACAGGCACTGGCCAAGGGCAGCTGGGGCGGGGTCTGCAGGCTGTCACTGTGCGGCCCTGCACCTCCTCACAGGTGGCCTTCCCGGAGCTCTTTCCCCTCTCCCGCCACTGTCCCCATGGCTTCGGCTGCTCTTATTTTGGCTGTCTGTGTGAATCGCCTTTGCTTTTTCACTCACTATTGCCAGATCGAAGCTGAAAACTTCTGTGTATGCCTTTTTTCCTGGGGACTCTTTTCTGGCTGGTTTTGGGTGAAGCCTTTGAGCCTGTGTGAGTCAAGACTGCCTTTGCATTGCAGTTTGCTCAAGTCCACGGCCAAGACGCCAACCACACCAGTGAAGGCCAAGAGGGTCAGCACCTTCCAGGAGTTCGAGAGCAATACCAGCGATGCCTGGGATGCGGGGGAGGATGACGATGAGCTCCTGGCCATGGCGGCGGAGAGCCTGAACACCGAGGTGGTCATGGAGACGGCCCACCGCGTCCTGCGCAACCACAGCCAGCGGCAGGGGCGGCCCACGCTGCAGGAGGCGCCGGGGCTGCAGCAGAAGCCCAGGCCTGAGGCGGAGTCCCCCTCGCCCCCCAGCGGTGACCTCCGGCTGGTGAAGTCCGTCAGTGAGAGCCACACGTCCTGTCCTGCAGGTATGACGGGGGGACTGGAGAGACGGTCTGTCTGGGCTTCTGGCCGAGCCAAGAAAGAGGCCAGTCCGCTCACTGTGGGAGAGTCAGTGGGCTCCTGTCCTCATTTGCAGCAGGCCTTCTGGCCATGAAAGCCCTTGCAGTTCTCTTCCAGGGGCAGGGGAGCGGTCTGTGCTGTTCCCTCGGGCCCCATGTGCTTTCTGGTGTCCTAGCCGAGTGGAGTGGCTGGGCACCAGGCTGTTGTGGGCTGGCCGTGAGAGGGCCACAGGCAGGCAGGCGCTTGGGGGACACTGTCTCCCTCCTGACTCCACCATCTTGTGCTGGCTCCATGGGCGGTGACGTCAGCTGAGGGGTCAGGCCGGCTGCACGTTCAGGGGCTGGCCCTCTAGGCTGCTTACAGGGTTCCTGCCAGGGGTGCCTCCAGGTGAGCTCAGGTCCGTCGGGGCTGGGCGTCTGACTTTTGGGCCAGCTCCATTTGCATTTTGCCCCCCTTGGGTGGGGTCGTGTCCGGGGCCGTGTGCGTGGCGCTGGTGTGCAGCAGCTGCTTTTGAGGCTGTTTCTGTGGCTGACACTCTTCATGTATCACAGGTCATCACGTCTGTGACGGAAAAGCTGCACGGTCGTGTGATGAACCCGCTGGGTTGGGCACTGTTTTCAGGGCTTGGCATACCCCAGTGGACAGACTGAGGTACCTCTGTGCCCTGTGGAAAGTCCGTTCTGGCGAGGGGGATGGATGCAGCACTGCCCACCTCCAGCACGGGGGCACAGAGCGTGCGCGGAGGCAGCGAGTGCCACGGTCAGGAGAGGCGGACAGCGGGCTGGGAGCGCGGGAACCATGAGAGCAGCGGGGAGCACGTGTCCTTGTGCGAGCAGGGTTGTTGGGAGGCTGGGGGCTAGGGGCAAAGGTGAGCTAGGGCGGCCACAGGCCCTCAAAGGTACCTCCCTCCAAGGTCTTCTCTCCCCACATTTCCAGCTGAGAAGACGGAGATTGTTGCGTAGCCCGAGGTTATGCTGCAGAACTAGGTTTCAGACCTAGGTCTAGTTTTCCAAACCACTCTCTAGGAATTGGTTAACTTCTGAAATATTACAGCTCTCATTAGGTGAAAATGCTGTGCGTGATTTGATTTGATCAGTTTTCTTTTTGGAGTCGAACACATTTTAAAGTCTTTGAACTCGTAAGCGGAAATCTGGTTACGGCCTTTGCGGGAGAGTTGGAACCCTGCTGACTGACTGAAGCGTGCCCTGCCCACCTCCTGCAGCGCAGTCCTGGGCTCAGCTGGGGTGGAGTTGGTGTTGGCAAGATCGCTGGCCTCATCTGCTCGTAGGTGGTGCTGACGTTGAAGCTCTGTGAGCCTCTCAGCACTCTGCCCCCTACCCCCAAGATGCAGGGTGCGGTCGGTCTGAGAGTGGCCAGGACCGCAGGACCACACGGTGTGTGGCTGGGGGATCTGACCAGAGGCAGGCTCAGGCTGCGACCAGCCGGGTCAGGGGAGCCGTGGGATGTCACCCTGGGATGGCCTCATCCTGGAAGAACCAAGTGCAGGATGCTCCAGGCAGGTAGTGCTGGGAGAAGGGGCCTGTGCCCCCATTGCCCTGTGCCCCCGCTGCCTGCATTGGAGTTGGCCACATTTCCTGTGTTTACTTTCTGGGCAAGCGTTTTTTGGGCGCTTCAGTTTTATCGATCATTTACTGTGTGGCAAGCACTATCGCGAGCCCTTGTGCTGATAAACTCATTCAGCTTTGCAGTAGCACTAGGACCTAGGCTTGTGGACCCTGCTCAGGAGTGAGTGGTCCCTTCAGGGTCTTGATGCAGTCACATCAGTCATCTCTAAAGATCGCAGGGAAGTCCAGCTCTGGGACACAGTGCGCAGCTGTTCCTCCTGCCGAATATTGGTTCTGGGGAACTGTAAGTGCTGCTGAAGCAGGAGCCTCTGGAGGAGGCAGAGCGGCACTGTCACCCACGTCCTCCCCTCTGCTCAGGCTGAAGCAGGAGCCTCTGGAGAAGGCAGAGGGGCACTGTCACCCACGTGCTCCCCTCTGCTCAGGGGCTGGTTCTCAGCCCTCCTTGCAGTAAGGCCGGCAGCGGGAACTCCAGAGCCAGATGCCCCGGGCTGGAGCCCCAGCCAGCCCTCGGTGTACAGCTACTGCCAAGCAGGAATCCCAGCAGGTGCTGAGGCGGGTTGGGGGGAGTGAGGGAAAGTGGGCAGCGAGCATGGGGGGAGGAGACAGGGTGGTACTCTGAAGTCTATGCCCCCACTTCAGCAGACTTTTGGACATTTAACTGGGCCCCATTCTGCCCAGACGCCATAGGTTGCCTGGCTCCTGGATGGCCTGAGGGTTTCTGTGTGAATTCTTCTCCCCATCCCCAGGTTATGAAGGAAATCGGGAGCTGTGTGGGAAGGAGGGCACAGGGCAGTGTGGCCCTTACCTCCTCACTCCAGCGGCTGCTGGAGCGGATGTCAGCCCGTCAGCTGCAGCACGTGCTCTGGCTTCATTTCCTGGAGTTTATTTTTCACTCCACTTTAATTTTCAGTTTTTGAAAGATGCAATAGCTGGACAGGATTTAGGCCTAGGAGTTTGGAGCCTTTCCCACGGGTGGCCGTGTTGAGTGACCTGAGGGCCTTAGGGTCTTCCCTGGGGCTGACCTGGTCCGGGGTTACTGGGTGTAACTGCCTGTCTCACATCTTGCTTGGGTCTCCATGGGCCTGTGCATCTTGGGCTGGCACAGGAGGCGGGAGGGAGGTTGGGCAGCTTGCACCCTAATGCCACCTCAGTCACTGCCTGTGGTTGCGTCTGGGAAGGTGCCACCCCTCACAGGTCTCGCTTTCTTTGTTTCTTTGGGATGAGGACCTCTGTGTGATCTTCCTCCCAGTGCAGTGGTGAGAGCCAGAGAGTGCCAGGCAGGTGGCGGGGTCGGGCATGCCCTTGAGACATCAGGTGAGTGCCCTGGTCAGTCCCCACCGTTGCCTCCTGTCCTCAGCGTGTCTGCAGGCTTGCTTCTTTCCCTCACAGTAACTTGCGGGGCTGCCCTCTGCGCTCAGGCCTGGCTACCCCAAGACCACCCTCCTGTACAGACCCTCTGGGTCATGTCACCTAGGCAGCCCCTGATCCGCCATCCTAGGCACTGGTGGGACCCTGACTACCAACACAGCCCAAGGGGTCCTGGCGTTTTTGGGCTGTCATTGTGTTGCTTTTATGTGAGGTGTGTCCATTTCATTGATGAATAATACTCTGCCAGTGAGGTGAGTGAATTTCAGAGGTGTCGCTTCCATGTTATTGCTCAAGAAACCGAAGTCCCCACTGCCCAGTGGTGGGAAGAGGGGACTGTTGTAACCCCACAGCATTCACAAAGGGACAGTGACACAGCAAGGAAGAACGTGGGGTTGGGAGGAGTGCCCTCACCCTCACCCCCTCTCTCACCCCTGCAGAAAGTGCCAGCGATGCCACTCCTCTCCAGCGGTCCCAGTCTCTCCCACACTCGGCCACTGTCATGCTGGGTGGGACATCTGACCCCAGCACCCTCAGCAGCTCAGCGCTGAGCGAAAGAGAGGCCTCCCGGCTCGACAAGTTCAAGCAGCTGCTTGCGGGACCCAACACAGACCTTGGTAAGCGCCCTGCCCGCTGGAGGACACGTGCAGACATTTCTGGCTGTTTCTGAAATAGATCACATCTGAAAGGATTCTGTGTATGCTTCTGTATCGCACATGCTTCCATGTGCCATTTGCCTTGGAAGAAGGTGACGCGTTTGTGTAATGTTTTCATGCCAGTAAGTCACTAAGGTAGTAGCAATTTGTGCTGATCGTTTTTTTGGAGACATGTTTTGTTAATGTTTTTCCAATGCAATTTGAAAATGTATTTTCCGTTCCTTCTTATTTTTATTTTTTTAATTGAGACTGGTTTTTACTCTGTCTCCCAGGCTGGAGTGCAGTGGTGCGATCATAACTCGCTGCAACCCGGCACTCCTGGGCTCAAGCAGTCCTCTTGCCCCTGCCTCCCAAGTAGCTGGGACTACAGGCTTGTGCCACCACACTCACAAAGCTTATTAACCAAATTTTTCTAGAGATAAGGGTCTCCCTGTGTTGCCCAGGCTGGTCTTGAACTCCTGGGGTTAAGAGACCCTCCTGCCTCAGCCTCACAAAGCACTGACTGGCTTACAGGTGTGAGCCACGATGCCCGGCCCGTTCTGTTTTCTTATTGTCGCAGTTGCGCTCTTCATTATTGTGACCACTGGTGAGCCCTCCAAGGCTGGCCAGGTGGACATCCAGGATACCATCCTGTCATGGTATTCTGAGACAGCGGCTCATGGGGACACAGTGCTGGCGACCATCAACTGGACCTGCTGATTTTGCACTTTCCTGCCCTGGGGCTGGTGGTCACCAGAGGGTGACAGGCTGTGAGCCATGCAAGGGGGCAAGGGTGAGGCTGGAGCAGAGGGGCAGGCCTTCAGGGCAAGCGCAGTCAGCAGCCTGACCCTTCCTGCGGGATCTGCTTCCAGGCACACACAGTGCCACGTGGACTGCCACGGCCAGGCTCTGTGGAACACACCCACTTTGAGTTCCTCCGGTGGAATTCCTACTGAATCCACGTTCTTCCTTTACGAATCTCATCTTTGTGGAGTGCCACTCTGGCAAGGCATGTGCTAGACACTGGAGCTCTCGGGGGGACCGGAATGTGGCCTTGGTCATGGGATTGCTTCATCGGGGGGACACACCTGTATCAGACAGTTGTGGCTGGTGCCACCTCGGCACTGAGAGCCGGAGGTGCAACGCCTGGCTCGGCCAGGAGGTGGCGAGTGGGGCGCGCGGATGGGCCAGCGGGAGCCGCACCTTCAGGCCCAGAGGCCCAGGGCAGGGAGAGGGTTTCTGGCAGAAGCGGTGGTTCACAGGGCACAGCTGAGGCTGCGTTCCCGAGGCTGCGGAGGGCGGCTCCTGGAAGGTCTCCTGGCTAGAAGGACACAGCTCTGAGTGAGTTCTCAAGGTGGGTTGTTGTTTCTCCCTTAGGTTTATTTTTTACGACAGTAACGCTTGCATATGCTGTAACAGTACACAGGGCACACCGCACAGCAGGTATGTGTGGAAGGAGTCCTGTCCCAGCCTCCACTTTCCCTTCCTTTCCACAATTCCAGGTGTCTCCTTCCAGCGATGGCCCATGCACATGTTGTTTTAAATGTTTTATGTTGATGTGATTCAAACTTGCAGAACATTTGGCAAGAACAGTGCAAACAACTCCCATATGCTCTGTACGCAGAATCACCAGTTGTTTACGTTTGCGCATTACCATTCTGCATGTGTGTGCCTGTTTGTGTGTCTGTGTGTATGCTCCCGAACCATTTGAGAGTCGGTTGGAGATAGATCCCTTTACCTGTAAAACCTTCACTGGAGATTTCCTAAGCACGAAGACATTCCGTCAAGGTAGTCACAGCACAGGTGTCAGAATCAGGACGTCTCACATTGGCACAGTCCTGTTTCAACACGTTTATTACCATAATCCACAGTCCACGCTCACATTCTGCCGGTGGTCGCGGTGATGTCCTTTCTCTCTTTTTTCTTAGCCCAGACTCCAGTGGGGACCGTGAGCTCCATTCAGGTGTCGTGCCTCTGTCTTCTCCATCCACCTGGAACGGCAGCTTTGCCTGACTCTGTTTCCATCTTGACACTGGAGCAGAGCACAGGCCAGTTATTCTGTGGGATGTCCCTTGGGTTGTTTGGGTCTGATGCTTCCCCACGATGAGATTCTGGTTGATAATTTTTGGTAGGAACATCACTGACGGGATTCGTGTTCTTCTGGGTCAGCACGGTGGGGTGCGTGGTGCTGCTGGACCCTAACAGTGGTGATATGGACTCCGCCTGTCCTTCCCGCTGAGCGCTCCCTCTCTCCTCCGGTGACGGGGTGCTCTGTGAGAGGTGCCCTGGGGCCTGTGCGTCTCTGCAGTGTGCTCCCTCTCTCCTCCGGTGACGGGGTGCTCTGTGAGAGGTGCCCTGGGGCCTGTGCGTCTCTGCAGTGTTCTCCCTCTCTCCTCTGGTGACGGGGTGCTCTGTGAGAGGTGCCCCGGGGCCTGTGCGTCTCTGCAGCGTATTCCCTTCCCCACTGTACAGGAAGGCGGTTGTGCGCTGCACTTTTTAAAGGGATGATGTATGTTCCGATGGTGTCCGTGGAGAACCGCTTCAGTCTTTAGAGTGCCCTGTAGCACGCCATCCTGTGGGTGTCCTGCACTCGACTGCACCAGCCCCTGTGGATGGGCAGGCAGGTTCTTCCTAATTTACTATTATTACAAACAACTTGAGGACTTTTCTTCAGGCATCTGAGCTTTCTGCTGTGATGATGAGATTCACAGAGCCTGCCTAGGCCTGGGTGGGGTGAGGAGACAGCGTGGGGATGGCTCTGTGATTTTGGCTAGAGCACCGGGTAGGTGGAAGCACCAGCCACCGAGGTAGGGCATAAAGGTAGCTCGTGCCTACAGGAGTCTAGTCCTGTGCTTGAGGTACCCATCTTGGCCACCTCCTCTTCCAGCCTGCCACTGTCCCTTCTCAGCTGGCTGTCATGCCTCCAAGGTGGTGTGGGGATACAGAACCACATTGCGCCTAGGAGGGTAGGTCCTGGAGCCGGGCTGCCAGCATGGAGAGCTGCCTGGTGACCTTGAGCCAGCTGGTGATGGTCCTGTGCCTCAGAGTTCCTGTTTGTGTGGTAGGCATGATGAAAGCAGTGCTCCCTTTGCAGATTAAATGAGATAGTACGTATAACACGCTTCAGAGAGTGCCTGGCACGTACTAAACACTCAAAAATGTTCATTATTTTCATGGCTGTTCTTGTGCTCACTTGAATTGGCCTTTTTATCCCCTCAGTCGATTTTTGCGCTATTGATGTATATGGTCACTTTTGTGGTCAGGGACGAGTCAAGTGACTTACAGATGTTTTCCTGCTTCTGTCCCATGGTTGCAGCCGTAGGCAGGTGGCAGGGAGACAGCTGGTGAAAGCAAGATTTGCCTAATGGGAACCCTGGGCTGGGTCAGTGGAACCCACCTGGAATCTTCTGGTGGACTTTGTAATTGAAGCAACTTTTGGAAATTAAAATCATACTTACAAGTAAAGGTTTCAAGACTTGTGGGAAGAGGTGAGTATGTAGGGCTAGATTTTAATGTCAAAATCAAGTTATTTTGTTAGGTTGAGGGGACTGTGGGTTTTTTTCTTTCTTTATAATTCTATGTAAATATCAAATTTAAACCCCAAAACGCTAAAAGCAGAGCTTTCAAAGTTAAGCAATTACTGCGTTTGTATTTAGTGCCAAGAGAAAACATAGCCAGTAAATTGCCTGTTTTTATAAGGTATTTAAGATAGCTTTGGAAGACAGTGGAATGCGCTATCTTCACATTACATGAAAGACGTAAGTGGCAAATATTTGCCCATGTTGGAGAAGCAGATCACCGATGTGAGAAGCGCCTGCAGAAGTGAGCCTGTCTGCCGCATATCATTCTGTCCAGCGGAGTGCTGTTTTTCTTTGTTTAGCTTATGCTCTGTTATGAGCTTGGGGATGAAAGTAGCAAATAGAACTTAACAGCTCATTTTACTCTTAGCATTGGCTCAATATTTACTCAGAGAAAGACTGCCTGCTTCGAAGCCCTGGAAAATGACACTCATGCTGGTCACGTGTGTCTGGTGAATGGCAGTGCGATTTGGTGGCATGCATAGCATGCAGTTTCCCGAGGACCATCTGGGGCCCGCCTCGCAGCAGTGGGGCCTCGGAGGGCAGACCGTGTGTGCAGCTCGGCTCTGGCCCTCAGGGCTTTCAGACGGTAGGACACGAGGCACTGCTTCCCTTCCTTCAAGGAGTGGGGCCAGGCCATGGTCAAGCTCCTCCTCCCCCGAGTGCTGGGCAGCCAGTCTGGGCTTTATGAGAGCATGCTGATAGAGGGAGGTCGGGGAGAGGGTGTTTTGGGGCTGGGGGGCATGAACAAAAGTTTGGAGGTGTGGGCCTCTGCAGCACGGATATGATGAGTAGGTGTCCCCTTGGTGTCTGTGGCTGGAGGGCAGCCTGAAGGGGCCTGGGCCCTTGGTGACAGGACGCAGCAGGTGCAGCCTTGGAGTTGGTCCTCAGTGTGATGGCTGGCCGTGTCCCTACTCATGAAGTGGCTCAACCTCCCTGCCTCGTCAGCCGTAGAGGGGGCATGAAACCTGCCCTCAGGGTCCTTGCGAAGGTTGGAAGAAATGTGAGTAAAGAGCCACTCATTCATTCAGTGTCTGTTGAGCACCTGCTGTGGTCATGGGCACTGGGAGAAACAGGCAGTCAGGCTCGCAAGGGCTCTGCCCTCCAGGAGCTGACATTCTCGTATGAGGAAACAGACGGGGCTGACTTGGTACCCTGGCAACCATCAGAAGGCAGGAAGTGTCTGGGGGGAGTGAAACCGTGTGGAGGGGTAGAGGCTGGAGCTGCTTTGCAGTTAGCTGTTTCTGGGGTGAGATCCGGATGGTGGCAGGCATTTGAAGAGGGGGGCACGAGCATTCTAGGGAGAGGCCCAGAGGTGCAAATGTTGTGCGGGCGGTAGAGCTTCCTGTGCTTGAGGAATGGCTGAGGCTCCGGCCTGGCGGCTGAGTGGGGCGGGGGGAGAGGCCCGTAAGGCAGCCAGGGACCTGGTACCCAGGGCTGACAAGTCCAGGAGAAGAAGCTCTGCTTTTACTTCGAGGACAGCATGAAGCCTCTGGGAGGTTTTGAGCCGGGGAGTAAAGCGTGGTGCAGAGCGTGGGAAAGCGGTTGCTGTTCTGTGGAAGGAAGAGCTGATGCCTGCTTCTGAGCAGAGCGTTGCCGTGGCCATGGGCTGGGTGGAGTCCTTGGGCAGCTCTTGGGAGGGGTGGGGGAGGGTCAGAGTAGGGTGGGAGACTAGGGGGCAGAAACAGAGGACCGGAGCTGGGGATGCGGGGTGGCGTGGGCTGGGCGAGTCGGGGGCTGATTGGACCTGGAGCTGGGTACACTGGCGAAGATGAGAGCTAGGACCCCCATAACTTAGAGCCTGGGGTCTGCAGGAATAGACACAGAAACCAGAACACACTCAAGACGTGGCATTTCACTGGGGAGACAAAATCACGTCCTCATGAAACAGAGAGCCAGGGACAGCAGTGTATTTAAACAGCTGCACAGTTACTGCCATTTGGGGGCCTTTACTCTGTGCTGGGCACTGTGCTGTAGAGACTCTGTTATCCTCATCAAAAGACCCCCCACTGCACCCCCGCCCCCTCCCGGTGTGCCCCAGGTTGCTGGCCTTATCGCTGGTTTACAGCTGAGGAACCTGGGTCGAGGTTTGGCAGGCGGCCACCCTCCAGCCCCCCAGTGAGGGCAGAGCTGGCTGGGAACCGGGGTCACTCCGAGCTGGGCTCCCAGCCTCCGGTGGTTAGTGTAGACAGTGGGCGTTCTGGGTGCTCTTGGAGGCTGGAGGAAGGGGGCTGTTTTCTCTCCTGTGGGCCTCATCAGAGACCCTGGCTTCTGGTGTGGGAGCTGGGATCAGGCACCCAGGAGCTGGGGCCAGGAGGGCACTTGGTTCTCTCTGCCCGGCCATCGGTGTCCAGCATCGCCCTCTAGTGGCCAGGCCCTGGCCTTGCAGCCTGTGTTTCCTTAGCACAGCAGGCACGTTGGCCTTACGGGTGGGGGGTGCTTACATTGGCATGTGCCTGCGTGTGTTCAGTGTGTTCACTGAAAGGCAAGCACAGCCTCAGAAGAGAGTGATAACGTGAGGGACGAAGATGAAAGCTGTGGCCAACTCGGCCTTGCCCTGGAGTTTCATCAGGGAAGGGCCTTCTCAAGAAAGGCAGCCCCCTAGCCACTTAGAACTGCCAAGTGCAGAGGCCTGGGGTGGAGGGAACAAATGCCCGCTGGTACACCCATTCTGTGTGTGCAGGGCCCAGCCACACCCAGATCCTTGCTGGCCCTGCTCTGTCCCCAAGTCCCTCGTAGTGAGTGTCATGTAGTAGACACTCGTCATTTGATGGGGCTCACTGACTCCTCAGCTAGACTTTTCTCTTCTTCCTTTGGGGCATACATGTTCCTCTCTGTCTGGTTTTACTTTGTTTCTTAGGTAAATTTACTAGGGAAGTCATTGTCTCTGCCATCCAGTGGCAGCTCAGCCTGATCCCTCCTTGAGCCAAGGGTGAGCTTTGCCAACCGTGTGGCTCTGCGTTTGCGTTTTCCCCGCAGCGGCTCCCCGTGTCGCTGTTGCTCTGCCTTCCCTCACAGCAGTGTCTTCATCGGAGAATGGGGTAATGACAGAGCTCCAAAGTGCTTGGGAGGCATGGAGCCCCTCCCGGCTGCTGTGTCCTTACCATCTTTTTCCTACGTGTCCCCCCCCCCCCCCGCCAGGTTTTCCACGGAGGCCATGAAGCTACAGACGGCATGTGTTGTCCTTTCCTTCCAGTTAATATTAGATTATCAGCCTTTCCCATGCTGCCGTCATCTTCATAGCCATCATTTTTAATGGCTGTATAGTGTTTTGAAAATGATCTTTACTTAAAATTCTTATTAAAATGGTATATCTAAGTCAAAATTTCATTTATATGCTTAATCAAGATTGAGACTTGTTTGAGACTATTTAAAATGTGTCACATCAGCTCCTGTAAACAGAAGTGATGTTCCTGGGTGTTCTGGAGGCAAGGGGCGGGGGAAGCAGGGTGGGGGGTGCTCAAGGGCTCACCACGTGCAGTGTAGGAACCGGTAACATGGATTTCTACTCGATTTACCCCGTTTCTAGTTGGAAACACTACATTATACAAAGTTAAAACATTTACAGTAGGTCCTCAGGGCCTGCAGGCTGACAAATAATCTCCTTTGCTCCCTGAGCAACTCTTCCATTTCTGTCTCTTTTCAGAAGTGTTGCACGCATATTCCAGTAGATTTATATAGACACGTGTTAATAGATTTCTCACTCCACCTCATTCCTTTTTTTTGAGACAGAGTTTTGCTCTTGTCGCCCAGGCTGGAGTACAGTGGCACGATCTCACTCAGCTCACCGCAACCTCCGCCTCCTGGGTTCAAGCAATTCTCCTGCCTCAGCCTCCCAAGCAGCTGGCATTACAGGAACATGCCACCACACTCAGCTAATTTTGTATTTTTAGTAGAGACGGGGTTTCTTCATGTTGGACAGGCTGGTCTCGAACCCCTGACTCAGGTAATCCACCCACCTCGGCCTCCCAAAATGCTGGGATTACAGGTGTGAGCCACCACGCTTGTCCAACCCCATTCTTTTAAAAATACAAATGAAAGCATATTAGTGTTGTGTGCCCCTTTTCTCATCCCCCCCAATGTATATATATGTGTATATATGAGCATGAAAACAAGTGAGATTTAGTATATATGCATATCATATTTTATTACTAGTGTGAAAGTGGCATAAAGTCATCAAATTTTTTAGTAAAATATTCTGTTTGAAAAACCTGAGGTGCAGTTCAAATAACGTACAATAAGCTGTTGAGCGGCAAGCGGTTCAGCAGCATCTGGTGCCTCCACACTGCTGCGCAACCCCCGCCTCAGGCGTTCCTCATGCTAAAGAATAGGCAGATACTCATCTCTGGGAGGCGTTTGTTAAAAAACAATAATTACTGCCGGGCGCGGTGGCTCACGCCTGTAATCCAAGCGCTTTGGGGGGCCGAGGCGGGGATCACGAGGTCAAGAGATCGAGACCATCCTGGTCAACATGGTGAAACCCCGTCTCTACTAAAAATACAAAAAATTAGCTGGGCATGGTGGCGCGTGCCTGTAATCCCAGCTACTCAGGAGGCTGAGGCAGGAGAATTGCCTGAACCCAGGAGGCGGAGGTTGCGGTGAGTCGAGATCGTGCTGTTGCACTCCAGCCTGGGTAACAAGAGTGCAACTCCGTCTCAGAAAAAAAAAAAAAAAAAAAAAATCAAAAAACAATAATTATATAATTGGAGGATTTTTGTTCTTATAATCACGTGAGGAGATAAGTCTGCTTTTGACCCTGCTGGACACTCCGTGGTGATACACTCTTCCATCAAGGACTCAGATCCTCCTGGGAGATGGTAGACATCAGATCATTCCTTTTGTCCTCATGTGAGTGCTGTGGGTGGCTGAATGGCTGAGAAGCTGAACCCTCACATGCAGGATGATGGCAGAGGCGGGGCTTGCTCTGGGGAGCATGACTGGCACAGGTCAGGCTGTGTGTCAGGAGTCCATCACTTGGCTGTCATGTAGGACAGGCTGATTACCAAGTTGCCTGGGTGCAGGGCAGCAGACTGGCCTTAGGTTCCTGTGGGCAGGGGCCAGTGGGTGTCGGGTAACTGATGAGCTTGTTTTGCCAGGTGCAGGCACTGGAGGTGTTGGGCCACGTGGAAAGGCTTTGGTACTTCGCTGCATGTCAGTGGCCTGGTCAGGAAGGCCCATTGGATGGAGTGGTGAGGAGCTGTCAGGGACAGATTCTGGGGTGGGGTGGAGCCAGCAAGGAGACATAGGTGACAAGGAAGCAGGTTCCCATCTCTTCATTCATCCGTCAGACATGAGTAGGTGCCTGCCGTGCCAGGGCCTCGACGTGCCAGACGGTGATGAGCCCTTGAGTTCTGTGGGCTCCTGAGGGCTGGCCTTTGTGGTACATCTTGTCTCATGGGTGTGATTTCCATAGCGGGAGATGGGGCAAGACTCTCCCAGGGAGGGAGTCACTTAAGCGGACAGTTGAGGGGAGGAGGTAGAGAGGGCAGAGTCCGAGTGGCGGGGGCGGCAGCAGCAGCAGTCACAATGGCGTGTCGAGTTGTGTGCTGAGCACGTTGTGTGCAGTGCCCCTGCGATTCTGGGAGGGAACAGAAGCTCAGTGCCTGGCTCAGGGTCTCCCGGCCGGTGGAACCAGCATTCCAGTCCAGCTGTGTCCGAGAGAGCCAGCGTCCAGGCTGCTGCCCTGCAGGACTGATAGTGTGAGAAGAAGGCAGTGGTAGGAAAAGCCAAAAATACAGCTGGGGTCAGTTCTTGGAAGGTCTGGCCCGCCAGGTGGAGGCGTCTGATTTGAGGCAGCGATGGTGCCGTGAGAAAGCCACTGGGGATGGAGAGGAGGTGCTGAGATCCTGGGCTCGGATCCTGCCTCCTCCACCCTCAGATGTCCAGCCACTTAATCCCGCCTTAGTCTCAGTCTCCTCATCAGTAAAATCAAGGAATTGGTGCAGGTGGTTGCCGAGGTCTGGATGTCTTTGTTCCGTATGTAGTTGGGAGCCCCGGAAGGTTTTGGGCAGGGAGTGGAATGATCAGAGCTGTGCGTTGGGGAGGTTAATCGGGCTTCTGGTGCTTTGTGATCCTGCTGTAGGGCTGGAAGTAACGTGGGGGTGACACTTTGAAATTCAGCAGCAGGTGAATTAGCTGTGCTCTGAGCTGTAGCTCTTTGCAACTCCCTCATGCTGTTTCTGGGTCTGGTGGCAGCTTCTGCTCCCCTGCCGCTGCCTCCTCCTGCCCGCACGTTCCCTGGTACCATTGCTGGCTTCTCTGCACACCCCGTGGGCACAGCAGGCACAAGGATAATGAGGCTGTTTGGGCGGGCTTCTGGTGCTGAGGAGACACAGAGCACCCATGCGTCATGGGGATCACAGTGGCCCAGACATGAGGCTGGCATTTGAAGCGTGCAGGCTCGGGGGCTCCCATGTGTTGGTCACACTGTGGGCTGCCTGGCCTCAGACCTCTTCAGCCACTCTTCCCAGTGGTCCTCCCGCCACCCACCCCTGCGGGGACTGCCCCCGCTGCCTTTCTGCTGGCTGTGTGTGGCTTTGGTCTGGCTCGAAGGGGCTTTTGAAATGGGTTTTCCATGAAGGTGATTGAGGAATTGGCAGAAGGCTCACTGTGTTGAACGGAAATGGATTTTAGTTAAAGGTGGCAGCCAGGTAACTCAAACTTTGGGATGACTTTACTGATCCTTGTTTTAGTAGCATGTAGTAGCATGCTTGTCAGATTTACGGAGTACCATTCATTTTACGAGAAAATGTTTCCTAATCCTTGTAAACTTAAATTTGCTTGTTTTGACTTAATCTTAGCGTTTGTCTGTCTCGGTTGGGTTCTTTCAAGCCATTTCAGACTGCTTTAGGCTGTTTCTGTGCTGCAGTTGATCTTCTGGCATGCAGGGTCTCTTCCTGGTTATTGACAGAGTCGGTCGTGTCTGGAGCTGTCTGCCTGGTGATTCATGCTGCCGCCACTGTCCCCTGGTCCACTCTTCATCTCGCGGGCGGCTCCCAGGTCTTTCTGTATGCAGGTCACTGTATTTCATTTGCTTCCTCCTTTACTTTAATGACCTTCTAGATCAGACCATTAAATACCTTCACTAAAGTACACTCTTTTCTTCCATTTATTCATGGTTATTTCCTCAATAAAGTATACATTGACTTCGTAAGACACAGATTTCCTTATGTGTGCTGCTTCTATCAGATGTCATTAAAACTTTTCTAGGCCTGGGCCTTCTGTGCTTGAAAATGCCGTCGCTGTTACCTAAGCCAAGTATTAAAGAATATCTACTTAGCACAGTTATTTTTTCATCTTTAGTATGCAGCATGTAATTCACAGTTACTTTCAGCGAGACTGTAAATTCTCCTTGGCCAGTGCAGCTGACTTTTCTTGAGAGGGAGAAACCTTATTTTTATTTTAACTTTTTGTTGGCTTTTCCATTTTCCTGGGGTAGAAGAAGAATGCTTTAATAAGAAGTGAAAATTGTTTCTGATTATTTATTTCAATTAAAATATGTAGTGAACTCCTGCCAGGTGAGGCACAGGGGACCCGAAGGCTTCTGCTTTAATGGAGAGACAGGTCTGCTGCAGATAATTACGGCAGAGCCAGGAAGGGCGAGGGCTCTTAAGCAATCGTAAGAAGTTCTGTGGTAGCAAGCAAGCAAGCATGCGGTTTACCCCTTGAAAGGGCCTTGCTCACCCAGGCTGGAGTGCAGTGGCTCTTTGAGGCTCAATTACAGCCTCAAACTCCTGGGCTCAAGTGATCCTCAGCCTCCCAGTGGACTTTGTAGATAGCCTGTGGAGTCTCATGGCACAGGAAGATTAAACAATGTCTCCAATTTCATTCATTCATTCATTTGTTCATTTATGAGATGGAGTCTCCCTCTGTCACCAGGCTGGAGTGCAGAGGCACAATCTTGGCTCACCGCAACCTCCGACTCCCTGGTTCAAATGATTCTCCTGCCTCAGCCTCCTGAACAGCTGGGATTACAGGCATGCACCACCATGCCCAGCTAATTTTTGCATTTTTACTAGAGATGGGGTTTCACCATGTTGGCCAGGATGGTCTCAATCCCTTGACCTTGTGATCCACCTACCTTGGCCTCCCAAAGTGCTGGGATTACAGGTGTGAGCTACTGCGCCCAGCCACAGTGTTTCCAATTTTAATAAATTTCTGCAATCTATCTGGGGAAAAAAAAAGTTCTGTGGAAACACAGATGAATAAGTAATGAATTCTGCTGGGGATATGGCTAGGGGTGGGAGCAGGTGGGCCTTCACGGGCCAGAATAGCTGCAGAGAAGGTATCATGTCTGTGCTGGGCACTGGAGACTGAGCCACCTCCTTGACCCAGGACTGGGGCAGGGTGTTCCACGAAGGTGGGGGCACCTTACGGGCAAGAAATCAGATCTACAGATGCAGACGGTATCTGAGAAGGTGGCGTGGATTGGACACCGTGATCTTAGGAGGAGGACGCAGGAGGCTGAGCCCTGGTGCTCCTTCCAGGAGCGTTGGTGGGGACCAGAAAGCTGGTGCTGGTTTCCACCTTCCCGTAGCACTTGCTTAGTCAGTGCATACCCGGGCTCCTTTCACACATGGGCTGGCGTGGCAGGGGCGCCAGCCTTCGCTTCTTAGAGAATATTTACTTCTGTTCATCTTTGCTACTCTTAAATATAATTTAAAATTACAGATGTTTAGTGTTTGAAATTTAGCAACTACTGAGAGTAATAAGAAAATAATAGCATCTAACTTTTTTGTTTTGGAGATGGAGTCTTGCTCTGTTGCCCAGGCTAGAGGGCAGTGGCTCTGTCTCGGCTCACTGCAACCTCTGCCTCCCGGGTTCAAGCAATGCTTCTGCCTCAGCCTCCCGAGTAGCTGGGACTACAGGAGCATGCCACCACGCCCTGCTCATTTTCATGTTTTTAGTAGAGACGGGGTTTCTACTAAAAAGAGTTCAAGACCGTATTTGCCAGGCCGGTCTCGAACTCCGGACCTCTTGATTCGCCCACTTCGGCCTCCCAAAGTGCTGGGATTATAGGTGTGAGTCACCATGCCCGACTGCATCTAATGTATTTTAATGCTTGCCATGTGCTAGGTGTGTGGTGTGGAGTCCTTGATATGCATTTTCTTGATCATTTCTCACAGTAGCCTGCTGAAGTGGACACTGTTTTTATTCAGGTTTGACAGATGAGGAAACTGAGGCTTGAAGGGGTTAAAAAACAAGCCCAAAGTTCTGAGATTTTGGCATTACAGAGCCAGGACTCAAACTTGGGGATGTGTGAGGCCACTGGGCACAGTGTCTTCTGCCTGCTGTGCAACCTCCCAAGACCAGTCTCAGGAAGAAGTATAAAAACCCATGTAAACTGCCACCCTGGTTTCCCCAGGATGTTAGAAAAGCTTATCTTCTTTGTCTTTTTGGGAGGCTTGTGTGTGTGTGTTTTCCTTTTTACATAGACTTGAGATCAAGCAGTGTGTCTAATTATATATCTATTTTTACTTATTTTTAATTATTTTTGAGATGGAGCCTTGCTCTGTTGCCCAGCCTGGAGTGCAGTGATGAGATCGTGGCTCACCGCAACCTCTGCCTCCCAGGTCCAAGCAATTCTCCTCCCTCAGCCTCCTGAGTAGCTGGGATTACAGTTGCCCACCACCATACCTGGCTAATTTTTTTTGTATTTTTAGTAGAGATGGGGTTTTACCACATTGGCCAGGCTGATCTTGAACCCATGACCTCAAGTGATCCACCCACCTTGGCCTCCCAAGTGGTGGGATTACAGATGTAAGCCACCAAGTGCAGCCTGTTTTTACTTACTTTACATAATGTATTTTCCCATGACACTAATTTTCTTTGAAAATATGATTGTTAATGGCTTTGTAATATTCATTAAAATACATTCATTTCTTCAGTTTGCTTGTAGGTGAAACGTTTCTGAAGACATTCTATTTAATGGGTGTTTAAGTTGTGTCCAGTTTTGCTTTTGATGCTGTTTTTTATTTATTATAATTGCTAACCTGTGAGGCACACCCCTGACACATAACTCTTGACCACCTTCCTTGCATGATTCCACGGCAGGAGCCCTGGGGCGAGGACTCGGTGTTAAACGGAGCTGCGCGGCGGTCCCTTGTTGTCTTGTCGCCCCTGCGGTTCCCTGCTGGCCCCGTGCAGTTTGATGGCCGCTGTTGACTTGATTACTCTTTGCCCTTCTTTTCCTCTGTATCCGTGTTTTTGAATTGAAGTGCCCCTGGGCACACAGTCATTTATTTGGACCTTCGGATGCTGTCTCGCTCAGAGCACGCAATCCTGCTTCCCCCGTGTTTGATTTGCCAAGGTTTTTCTGCTTCAGACTTTCTAGATGCTTTAGAGGTCGGTGGGCAGTTCTAACAAGACTGGCCATTTCTCTTTGTAATGTATTCACTTGTTTGCTCTCTCATGAATTCAGTCATTTGCTCATTGATTTGTTCGCTCATTTACTCGGAAAACATTTCTTAAGCTGCCTGGTGCTGGGCAGTGAGGATACAAAGATGTATTTGTGAGTCATACTCCCTGCCCTGTAGGGATCTCATCCATGCTGAGAGATCCAGCACAACAGGAGAATTCCAGCTTTGTGGAGAGAAGGAAGGGCCTCTGTGGATGAGGCTTGTTTGGTGGGTGGGAGGGTGGAAGATGAAGGGAGAGGGTGTTGCATGGAGGGGAGGCCTGCTGGTGGGTCGGGGGCGAGTGGAGAGAATCGGCTGGAGCCCGTGGGGTGTGCTCCAGTGTACGCCGTGGGTTGGCCGGTCCAGCTGCAGCCGAGGGGAGGGCTCTGGGGAAGGTGAAGCAGATTGGATTTTCTCCTGCAGGTGGTGTCATCACCCTGCTTACCGTTCTTTAACAATCATGCTCTTGCTTTCGGGATTGGGACCGAGGCCTCTGGCCCTCTGAACCTGCTGTGGGCCTCCTGCTGCTGCCGCCTGCTTGCTGTGTGACAGCACAGCGGCTCCTCCTCTGTCCCTGTACCTCCCCACTGGGAAGCAGTCTGTGGCCGCTGTGCCTCGTTCCTGCACACTTTGGTTTGGAGGGTATCTCAGGGGAGGGATTTGGGCTTGGCGCTGGGCCTGGCTCAGGGCCATGCTTTGTCATTACTTGGTAAACTGAAGAGTAAAGCTTGCCTGGAGTTGTATTTCGTCTTTCCCTTATCTCAGCCAAAAACTGTCGTTTTCAAGAAATTTACTGCCGTCCTCTAAGCGCTGAATGAAGTTATTCTTTCTAATAAGATTAGGTAAATTCTGTGGAGGACTTGAAGGAGAATCAGTCCCATTAGCAGTCAACCAAAGAGCAGCACCATCTCCACAACAGGGGATTTTACTGGGGCACGTTGTGTGTGAGGCTCTCTGCTTTAGGCAGTAGCATGAAGTGGGGGACAGTTAGTACTCAGGGAAGTTAGCAAAGTGGTAGATGACAGGATGAGGTCATGTTCTTTTTTTTTTTTTCTCCCTAGAGCTTTTGAAAGCATTTTGATGCTTATACATATTATCAACCCCCATGACCAAAATAAGATCGGCCACATTTCCTGACATCTGTCTACAGAGCTGCTTGTTCACGGACCACGTTAACATTCACTGTCCTGCCGACCTGCAAGAAGCTGGTAGAGCTTGTGAAAACTGCAGACCTCATTCAGAGGGTCATCCCCGCTGATTCCCTAAGCATCAGATCTTAACATCTGAATTCTCTCAGTGTCCTGTTCACATAGGGAAAATGCTGATGTTCGAACATTGAAGACTTCCAGTAACAAGAAAATCTCTATATTGCACAGCTTAGAACATTTTTGCTAAACTCATTAAGTTGTATACATTAAGTAGGTACACCTTTTTGTAAGTCAGTCCTATCTCAGGAGAGTGGCTTACAATTTTTTGCCCTTTAGTTATACTGTAATAGTTTTCTCTGTAACCTCCACCCATTGACTTTTATAAGTGGGACCGTATTGATTGAGACCAATTCCCTATTCACATTGCTCTAGGCATGTGAAGATAACCAGATAACTATGTTGTCCTTTCTTTTTTCTTTATTTCTTCTTCTAAAAAAAAAAAAAAAAAAAAAAAAAAAGGATACATGTGTAGAACGTGCAGGTTTGTTACGTAGGTATAAATGTGCCATGGTGGTTTGCTGCACCTTCGTCCTCTTAACTACCCTGCCCTCACCCCCCACCCCACGGCAGGGCCTGGTGTGTGCTGTTCCTCTCTCTGTGTCCATGTGGTCTCATTGTTTGACTCCCACTTATGAGAGAGATCATGCGGTGTTTGGTATTGCGTTCCTGTGCTGGTAGTTTGCTGAGGATCGTGGCTTCCAGCTTCATCCATGTTCCTGCAAAGGACACGATTTCATTCCTTTTTATGACTGAATAGTATCCTGTGCTATACCTGTGCTACATTTTCTTTATCCAGTCTATCATTGGTGGGCATTTGGGTTGGTTCCACGTCTTTGGTATTGTAAATAGTACTCCAATAAACATACGTGTGCATGTGTCTTCATAGCAGAATGATTTGTATTCCTTTGGGTATATACTCAGTAATGGGATTGCTGGGTCAGATGGTATTTCTTCCTTGGGGAATTGCCAAACTCTCTTCCACAATGGTTGAACTAATTTACATGTTCACCAGCAGTGTAAAAGCGTTCCCATTTCTCTACAGCCTTGCCAGCATTTACTGCTTCCCAATATTTAATAATCGCCATTCTGGCTGGCATGAGAAGGTATCTCATTGTGGTTCTGATTTGCATTTTTCTGATGATCCGTGATGCTGAGCTTATATGTTTGCTGGCTCTATAAATGTCTTCTTTTGAGAAGTGTCTGTTCACATCCTTCGCCCCCTTTTTGATGAGGTTGTTTTTTACTTGTAAATTTAAGTTCCTTGTAGATTCTGAATATTAGACCTTTGTCAGATGGATAGATTACAATTTTCTCCCGTTCTGTAGGCTGCCTGTTCACTTTGATGATTGTTTCTTTTGCTCTGCAGAAGCGATTTAGTTTAATTAGATCCCATTTGTCAATTTTGGCTTTTTTTTTTTGCAATTTCTTTTGGTGTTTTTGTCATGAAGTCTTTGCCCATGCCTACGTCCTGAATGGTATTGCCTAGGTTTTCTTCTAGGGTTTTATGGTTTTGGGTTTTACGTTTAAGTCTTTAATCTGTCTTGAGTTAATTTTTGTATAAGGTGTAAGGAAGGGGTCCAGTTATAGTTTTTTGCATATGGCTAGCCAGTTTTCCCAGCACCAATTACTGATGGGAGATCCTTTCCCCATGGCTTATTTTTGTCAGGCTTGTTGAAGATCAGATGGTTGTAAACATACGGTGTTATTTCTGAGGTCTCTGTTCTGCTCCGTTGGTCTATACACGTCTGTTTTGGTACCAGTTTCTTGCCGTTTTGGTTGGTGTGGGCTTGTAGTATAGTTTGAAGTCAGGTAGCATGGTGCCTTCAGCTTTGTTCTTCTTGCTTAAGATTGTCTTGGCTCTACGGTGTCTTCTTTGATTCCATATGAAATTTAAAATAGTTTTTTTCTAATCCTGTGAAGAATGTCAATGGTAGTTTGATGAGACTAGCATTGAATCTATAAATCAGTTTGGGCAGTATGGCCATTTTACTTGATTCTTTCCATCCATGGGCGCGGAATGTTTTTCATTTGTTTGTGTTCTCTCGTATTTTCCTTGAGCAGTAGTTTGTAGTTCTCCTTGAGGAGGTCCTTCACATCCCTTGTTCCTAGGTATTTTATTCGCTTTGTAGTGATTGTGAATGTGAGTTCATTCATGATTTGGCTCTCTGCTTGCCTATTGTTGGTGTAAAGGAATGTTTGTGATTTTTGCACATTGATTTTGTATACTGAGACTTTGTTGAAGTTGCTTATCAGTTTCAGAAGTTTTTGGGCTGAGATAATGGGGTTTTCAAAATGTACAATCATGTCGTCTGCAAACAGAACTTGACTTCCTCTCTTCCTAATTGAGTACTCCTTATTTCTTTCTGTTGCCTGGTTGCCCTGGCCAGAACTTCCAATACTATGTTGAATGGGAGTGTTGAGAGAGGGCATCCTTGTCTTATGCCGGTTTTCAAAGGAAATGCTTCCAGCTTGTGCCCATTCAGTATGATATTGGCTGTGGGTTTGTCATAGATAGCTCTTATTAGTTTGAGATATGTTCCAGCAATACCTAGTTGAGAGTTTTTAACATGAAGCATTGTTGAATTGTATCATAGGCCTTTTTTGCATCTGTTGAGATAACAATGTGTTTTTTGGCTTTGGTTCTGTTTCTGTGATGGATTACGTTCATTGATTTGCGCATGTTGAACTGGCCTTGCATCCCAGGGATGAAGCTGACTTGATCATGGTGGATAAGTTTTTTGATGTGCTGCTGGATTCGGTTCACCAGTATTTCATTGAGGATTTTCACATTGATGTTCATCAGGGATATTGGCCTGAAGTTTTTTTTTTTTTTTTGGTTGTGTCTCTTCCTGGTTTTGGTATCAGGATGATGCTGGCTTCATAAAATGAGTTAGGGAAGGTCCCTCTTTTTCAATTGTTTGGAATAGTTTCAGAAGGAATGGTACCAGCTCCTCTTTGTATTTCTGGTAGAATTCAGCTGTGAATCCATCTGGTCCTGGGCTTTTTTTGGTTGGTAGGCTATTAATTACCGCTTCAATTTTAGAGCTTGTTATTGGTCTATTCAGGGATTCAGCTTCTTCCTGGTTTAGTCTTGGTAGGGTGTATGCATCCAGGAATTTATCCATTTCTCCAGATTTCCTGTTTTATTTGCATAGAGGTGTTTATAGTGTTCTCTGATGGTAGTTTGTATTTCTGTGGGGTCAGTGTTGATATCCCCTTTATCACTTTTTATTGTGTTTATTTGATTCTTTTCTCTTTTCTCCTTTATTAGTCCAGCTAATGGTCTGTTTTCTTAACTTTTTCAAAAAAGAAGCTCCTGGATTTGTTGATTTTTTTGGAGGGTTTTTCATGTCTCTGTCTCCTTCAGTTCTTTTCTGATCTTAGTTATTTCTTGTCTTCTGTTAACTTTTGGATTAATTTGCTCTTGCTTCTCTAGTTCTTTTAATTGTGATGTTAGGATGTCTATTTGAAATCTTTCGTGCTTTCTGATATGGGCATTCAGTGCTATAAATTTCCCTCTTAACACTGCTTTAGCTGTGTCCCAGAGATTCTGGTACGTTGTCTCTTTGTTCTCATTGGTTTCAAAGAACTTCTTGCTTTCTGCTTTAATTTCATTATTTACCCAGTCATTCAGGAGCAAGTTATTAAATTTCCATGACATTATGTGGTTTTGAGTCAGCTTCTTAATCCTGAGTTCCAATTTGATTGCCCTGTGGTCTGAGAGACTGTTACAAATTCAGTTCTTTTGGATTTGCTGAGGGTGTTTTACTTCCAATTAGGTGGTCAATTTTAGAATAGGCGCCATGTGGCACTGAGAAGAATGTATGTTCTGTTGATTTGGGGTAGAGAGTTCTGTAGATGTCTATGAGGTCCGCTTGATCCAGAGCTGAGTTGAAGTCCTGAATATCCCTGTTAATTTTCTGTCTTGTTGAGCTAATACTGATAGTGGGTGTTAAAGTCTCCTACTGTTATTGCGTGGGAGTCTAAGTTTCCTTTAAGTCTCTGAAAACTTGCTTTATGAATCTGGGTGCTCCTGTGTTGGGCGCATGTGTATTTAGGATAGTTAGCTCCTCTTGTTGCGTTGATCCCTTTACCATTATATTATGCCTTTCTTTGTCTTTTTTGATCTTTGTTAGTTTAAAGTCTGTTTTATCGAGGACTAGGATTGCAACCCCTGCTTTTGCTTTTGCTTTCCATCTGCTTGGTATATTTTCCTCCATCCCTTTATTTTGAGTCTGTGTATGTCTTTGCGTTTAAAATGGGTCTCCTGAATACAGCACATTGATGGGTCTTGACACCTTATGCAATTTGCCGGTCTGTGCCTTTTAATTGGGGCATATGGCCCATTTACATTTAAGGTTAGTATTGTTATGTGTGAATTTGATCCTGTCATCATGATGCTAGTTGGTTATTTTGTGCACTAGTTGATGCAGTTTCTTCATAGTGTCATCGGCCTTTGTATTTTGGTGTGTTTTTGCAGTGGCTGGTACCGGTTTTTCCTTTCCATATTTACTGCTTGTTTCAGAAGCTCTTGCAGGGCAGGCCTGGTGGTAACAAAGTCCCTCAGCATTTGCTTGTCTGGAAAGGATTTTATTTCTCCTTTGCTTATGAAGCTTAGATTGGCTGGATATGAGATTCTGGGTTGAAAATTCTTTAAGAATGTTGAATATTAATTCTTCCTCTTCTAGCTTGCAGAGTTTCTGCCAAGAGGCCTGCCGTTTGTCTGACGGCTTTCCTTTTAAGTGACCTGGCCTTTCTCTCTGGCTGTCCCGAACAGTTTTTCCTTTGTTTCGACCTTGGAGAATCTGAGGATTATGTGTCTTGGGGTTGATCTTCTTGTGGAGTATGTTAACGGTGTTCTCTGTATTTCCTGAATTTGCATGTTGGCCTGTCTTGCTAGGTGGGGACGTCCTCTTGGATAACATCCTGAAGTATGTTGTTCAGCTTGTTTCTGTTCTCCCCATCTCCTCCTGGTACTCCAGTCAATCATAGGTTCAGTCATTTTATAAAGTCCCATATCCTTGGAGGCTTTGTTCATTCCTTTTCATTCTTTATTCTGGTGTTCATGTCTTAATTTCAGTAAGGTGGACTTCAGACTCTGATATCCTCTCTTCCGCGTGGTTGAGTCAGCTTGTTGATACTGGTGTGTGCTTCATGAAGTTCTCGTGCTGTGTTTTCCAGCTCCATCGGGTGGTTTAAGTTCCTCTCTGAACTGTCTATTCTAGTTAACAATTCCTCTAACCTTTTATCAACGTTCTTAGCTTGTTTGCATTGGGTTAGAACATGCTCCTTTGGCTCAGTGTAGTTTTTATTACCCATCTTCTGAAGCCACTTCTGTCAGTTTGTCCACCTCATCCTCCGTCCAGTTCTGCGCCCTTGATGGAGAGATGCTGCAATCATTTGGAGGAGAAGGGGCACTCTGGCCTTTGGGTTTTCAGCATTTTTAAATGGATTCTTTCTCATCTTCATGAGTTTGTCTAGTTTCAGTCTTTGAGGCTGCTGAACCTCGAGTGGGGTTTTTGTGGGGACTTTGCTTGGTGGTGCTGTTGCTTCCTGCTTGTTCCTCCTCAGTAGTCAAGCCTCTCTTCTGTAGGGCTGCTGAAGTTTGCTGGGTTCACTTCAGGCCCTATTCAACCGATTTGCTCCTGTTCCTGGAGATGTCACTCAAGGAGGCTAGCGAGCAGCAAATATGGGTGCCTGCTGCTGCCCCTGGGACCTCTGACTATGAGGGGTGCCAGCCTGATGCCAGTAGGATTGCTCCTGTATGGGGTACCTGACAACCCCTGTTGACAACCCCCTGACCACAGGGAGCAGGACCCGTTTAATGAAGCATTTTGTCCCTTGGTGGAGAGGGTGTGTTTCGCTGGGGGAAAACCCACTTGTCTGGGCTAAGGGCTGGTGGGGGCTCAGGTCACCAAATGAAGGGGCCCTACTTTTGTTTGAATGGGGACTCTGGACTAAGCTGGGTGAGCTCCAGTATATGCAAGAATTGCCTCTCTCCTGGGGAGCTCCCCAAGCCAATGACCCCATCATTCCTGGGTTGAAAACCACTATCTTAGGGTGAAGGACAGCAAGAGAGTCAGTGCTGGGACCATTCCGACCAATGCGGATAACCTCTGCTGCCGGGAACCACAAGTATCTGGCTGCATCAGGTTTCTGGGAGTGACCACAATTTGAAATCCCAAAGCATCTTACTGTCTTCTTTGAAGAAATACGCATCCAGGAGGCCAGATGAGGTATAAGGTTGAGGGTCCATGATAGCGTCTCTACGAAGAATCCCAAAGCCAGGGCAACACCAAACTGCGGTCATTTGTGGTGACCCAAAGTGTTACCAACCGGATTCATCCAAAGATGTGATGCAGAAAACTTCAGGGTTAGATAGTAATGCACATTTATTATAGAACAATTTGGAAAATACAGAAAACTGCTGTAAAGGTATCACCCGTGCGCATCTGCAGCTCTGTTTTAGTTTCTGTTCTTCATGTGGTTGATACTACTGTACCCTGCTGGGGTTCACTTCAGGTCGCCTGGGAAGGGTGGGCCATTCAGGGAGGCCCAGGGCCCTGGGTGAGTCCTTGGGGCGTGGGAAGCCGTGTGGCAGGGTGCCTGTGTGTTGTTCGCCGGTGTCCAAGCTGGGCAGCATGCAGACTGCAGTGTGGCTTGAATCCCACCTCACCACTTACGGGGAGGATTCAGTGAATTCACGGAAGGAAGCCTCCTAGAATAGGGCCTGGCACATGGGCAGTACTTAATAAAGGTTAGTGATGCTGTTCAGTTTTCTTCTCATGGTAACTGCTGGCTCTGCTCTGTTTTCTCCGGAACTCTTGATGTAATTTAATCAGCCCGGAGCGCTTCTGTTCTGAGAGCCTGCTGCATGCCACATGCTGCCACAGGAGCCGGGCATGCGGCCGTGACCAGGACCAGCAGGTGCCATGCACACACACCTGACCCCATCAGCACACAAGGCAGGATGACAGTGAAGCTGTGACTCAGATAATGCAGGACCATGCTCTGCGGCAGCACTACTCGGGGGGACATTGCCAGCCACGGTGTGAGTTAAAGTGTTCCTGTGGCCATGGTAAGGAAGGAGGAAGCAACAGGTGAGATGGGTTTTAAAAATATGTTCTATTAATATAATATATAAACCGTGTGATCATAACACATTATGAATGCAACGTCTAATCCATATAGGAACTGTCCGTGAGGTAATGCACACTCACTTTTTTGTGCTCAGTCTGCAGTATGTCTTGTAATTACAGTGCATCTCCGCTGGACCACTTTTCGGGTGTCCTGTAGCCTTCGTGGCTCGAGGCTCCTGTGTTGGACAGCACTGGGGTGAAGGAGGGGCTGCTTATGCAGGTGATTCGGATGGTCCTTCTGATGGGGTGACAGTGAAGCACAGACCCAGAGGATGAGGGGAGATAGCCACCTGATGATTTGGGGGCACACAGCCCTGGAAGGAGGGGTTTGGGAAGATGAGCTTAGTGTGCATGCGGCTCTTCTCCAAGAAGGCCGCTGTGGCTGCAGTGAAGGGAGGGTGGGGCTCAGAGGCGGGCGAGGAGGGAGGGGAATCAGAGCTGCACCCCACAGGCCACAGAGAACGGTAGAAGGACGTCAGATTCCATGCCAGTTGTGGTGGTGGAAAGCCAGTGGAAGGGTTGAGCAGGGGTTGGCATGATCTGACTTAGGCTTTCAAAAGGATCCCTGTGGCTTTTCTATGGAGGTAGGAAGACCAGTTAGGAGGGTGGTAGCTGGAGTGGGTGGAGGTGGAGGAGGTGGTGAGTAGTCTGGGGTTTAGTGGAGTACATTTTAAAGCTCTAGGGAGAAGGCTTGTGGAGGGCCTGGGTGTGAGGGGTGACGGAAGGAGGGCCATCAGGAATGGCTGTCAAGGATGGGGCAACTTGGAGAGGAGCAGATTTGGGGAGGAAAGTGGGAATTTGGCTTGGAACATATAAAGCTTGAGGTGCCCTGGGACCTCTAAGTCCAGGGTATCAAGTGGGCAGCTGGAGTGATCTGCAGCCAGGGGAGATGCTAGGATGGGACATGGGTGGGGACGCTGGCGTGGCATTGAGACCTGGCTTGCCCAGCATTCTTTTTCATGGGCTGACCTGCTTGGGTCAACACATTTTTAACTCTGCAGAGCAGGGTGGTGCCTATGTTTGCCCTTAATGTGAGGCATTTGTGTGTGCTGCAGGCATCAGTGGCGTTTAGGAGCCTCAGGGATAGTGTGATACTTATGTAATAACTGAAAATCGACTACTAAATATCCATGTTATCCCCAAAGAAATTCCTTTTGCCACCAGGAATTTCTCACAGTGCCTTTTTCTCCGTGGGGGTCTGAACCCCGCCATGCCCTTGCCTGTGCCGCGTTTCCTCTCTGCGGAGGCCCGGCTGTCCTCACGGGCCCAGGGGACCCGCAGTGCCTCCGCCTTTGGAATCTGCTCCTCTCCCTTTACCAGACGATGCGGAGAACCTTGTTCTCTCCCTTCTTATGAATTATGTAATACCCACTTGCCAAAAAACATTACAGCGAATTTTCTTTTTCTTTTGAAACAGAGTCTCAAAAGACTGGAGTGCAGTGGCATGATCTCAGCTCTCTGCAAACTCTGCCTCCCGGGCTCAAGCAATTCTTGTGCCTCAGTCTCCCAAGTAGCTGGGATTACAAGTATGCACCACTACGCCTGGCTAAGTTTTATCTTTTTAGTAGAGACGGGGTTTCGCCATGTTGCCCAGGCTGGTTTTGAATTCCTGGCCTTAAGTGATCCACCTACTTTGGCCTCCCAAAGCACTGGGATTACAGGCGTGAGCCACCGCACCCAGCCTACAATGAATTGTTTCAAATAAAAGTTGCCCTCACATATTGCATATGTAATATGAAAAAAGACATATTACGCAATGAGACACTGGGCGCTCTTCCTTCGTTCAGCACTAACTGTGGCCCTCGCCATGACTGGATGTTCTTCTGCAAGCCGACACTCAGTACCCACATGGAGTGCATCGTTTGGCTGGACCACACTTACCCGGCCGCCCCTGTTGTTCTCCATTTGTTTCTTCCCAGTTTTCCCCATTAAACGCTGCCTCAGATGTCTTGGTACTCACATTCTAGCGCTCATCGCTGGTTATTTTCTTGGTAGGATTACACAATGTAAAATGATTGTTTCCAAAGATAGGCCTATTTTTAAGACTTGATCAAGTTGTCTTTTCTTCACGTCTATGGGCCATCTGTGTTTCTGCTGTCATTTCTTGGGCTGTTTTTCTTTGATGGTTTTGTCTTGTCCTGGTGTGTTTGGGAGGGGGCTTTTCATGTCCCGGTGTCCTGGAAGGTGGGTGGGGTGCAGGGGGAGCTTGGGCACACAGGGCTCCTTTGAGGCTCAACAGGACTAGCCGGGATGGAAGTGAGGTCCTCAGACTGTCCTAGAGCCTGCCCGGCTTAGTGTTACGCTCCTACAAAGTTAGGTGTTACACCCATTTTAGAGATGAGAAAATGAGTTTCAGAGGGGTGACTCTGGACAGTCACGTAGCGCCTACGCAGCAGAGTCAGGATTTGAACCTGGGCAGACGCCGGCTGATCCGGAGTGTAGCTCCGGTCGCTGTGCAGGCTGGTTCCTGCCTCGCAGTTGGCACTCAGATAGCTGTTGAATGAATACAGGAAAACGTAAATCTAGTTTTAGCTTCCTTTTTTTTTTTTTTTTTTTTTTTTTGTAAGACAGATTAGCTTACAGTAAAATCTGTTTTCTTCCTTTGCCAGGAATCCGTCAACAGAGACTCTTTCCCCTATCCTGTTGTAGAGTTGATTGACACAGTTCTTTGTGCCTGGAAAGCAAATTATGTTAAAATGTTCTTCATGACCTATTTATAAGTGATACGATTCCTCAGCACTCTTTGGTTATAATCTGTGTCCTGCGACGTTCTTAACACAGAACTGCTGCCCCTCAGGTGAGTGGGGCTCCTAGGTCCCATGGCCCTCCTGTTCAGGTCAGGCTTCTAACTTACCTTTCAGGGAGCTCTGCCCGCCGTCACCACGCAGTGGTGTTGTGGCCTGACGTGGGGCAAGTCCCGCAGGCTGAGTCTGTGTACTGAGCTCCCATGTAGCAAGTGACCACGTCGGGAAAACTGTTCATTATCCTCTTAATGCGCTGGCTTTTTCACCATCGGTGCAGCATGTGTTTCCAAAATGTGACTCCCTCACCCACATCGCCTGTCTCTAAGGCATTTCAGCCACCCACAGCACCTTCAGAATCTGCTTTCCCTTCTCACGGACTTAGCTTTTGAACATGCGTGTACCAAGTGGCATTTCATAAGTCATAGTCTTCTCGTATCAGAGCGAGGCCTGGCTGCCAACAGAGCATCTGATCAGCCTAGGTGGTCGGCCTGCCCAGAGAGAGCTGCTGTCATTTCCACCTGAGGGTGGGTGTGGGTGTGGCCAGCCTGTGCAGCCTGCTGGTGTGAGTGAGGTGTCAACTTCAGGTGGACTTTTGGAGTGTGACCTGTGTGGCCCGTCTCTTCTCTCAGAGTGCCTGGGTGGAGTGTACTGGGGTCCCAGCATGATAGATGATGGGCCACTTCCTACGGGGTGGGGAGCAGTGAAGACTTCATCGGGGGATGCTTGTCCTCTCCTCTGGGAGTGTCAGTCTGGAGCGTGTGAGCAGCATTAAGGCCGCTCTGCAGCTCTTTGTGCAGATGTGTGGCAGAGGCTCCACCCTCTGTGTTCCCTACCCTAAAACAAACCCGAACATTAGTGTCATTGCCCCACAAGCTGTCCCAGGACTTTTGCACCTCAGACGCGTCCATGTGCCATTGACTAAGTAAGATTAGAAGCATCTCGAGGCCAGGGGGCCGCTCTCTGCCCCTGTGCCCTCCTTAAACACAGCAGAGGGTCTCACGCAGGGTCAGCACTCAAGCCATATTTATATTTACTCTTATGTCTGAGAGAATGGATGGAGGTGGGATACATTTGCTCAGCATGATTTCTCCCCCAGGATTAATAAATATACAAAGATGTGATAAAGTTAAAAAATGGAGGCCTTGTAATTCCGCAGGAAGGAGGACAATGGAATTAAAGATGGAAAAGGCAAGGAGCCTCTGAATCAGCCTGCTGTCCTCTTAGGTGCTCGTGTTCTGGTTCTAACAGTGTGTCCACTTGAAGTATCACCTGGGCCGCTGCGAGGCATGTGTGTCTTGCATTTCTCTGCCCACTCCCACCGTCCCTCCTTGAGTTCACACCCTCCTGTTTCTGGCCTGGGCCGCTTTGGGAGTCTCCCGTCTGGCCCAAGGGCGTCCAGCACACCCTCCCTGTCTGTCACCCACAGGCGATCTTGTGGGAGACCAGTCCCCTTGCCTGAGCGTCTGCTTTTAGAGCCTTGTTAGCCTCCTCCCTGGAGCTCAGAGTCCAGTCCGGACTTCTCAGCCTGGGACAGGAGGCCACACCTCTCACCGCCTCCCACTCTGCCTGCCTCACCCTCCGCCTGCCTCACCCTCCTGCCTCTCCCTGGGCTGTCCTCTGCCACCTGCTGTCACCCTAGCCACGCGGGCTCATCTCTGCTCTTCAGGTGAGCCGTGTGCACGCGCACACACAGATGAACGTCCTCATACCGAGCCCTCATTTCCTTTGTGCCTGGCACTGTTCTTCGTGCCTCAGGTGTCTTGTTTCATACTTGCAGCGACCCACGTGGCAGGCACTCTGTTGTCCCTGTTTCAGATGAGGAGCTAGAGGCACTGATACAGTAAGCAAAGTCCCCAATGTCACCCACTCACCAGTGTCACAGGACTGGGATTAGAGCCCAGGCGTGTCCCTGCCCCCTTCTCATTTCTGCCATGCTGGGGGGTGGTTCCCCTGCTTCACTCCTGCGAATTCTCCAAGTGGCAGCTCAAATAGCTTCTCTTCTTTGTGGCTCTTTTTTCTTTGACTCTTCTCTCCATTCTGGCAAAATTCATTGTGCTGTCATCAAGTACATTGTTTCATAGTTCCTTTTGGCCCGGGCTGTGAGCCCTCAGGGTAGAGGTACATCTTAATCATCTGTGGTTCCGAGGTTCATGGCACAGAGGAAGTAGGTACCTGGTAAAATTAGGTAATGTTTGGAGTGTCTTGGAAATGTGTGTTTTGGAGCTCACCCCCGCTTCGCAGCCTGCTGAGTGGGGACTTTGTGAGGAACCTCGCCCTGTGTTTGCTTCTCTTCTGTGCTCCCTGATGCTCATGAAGTCACCTCTGCTTTTGCTGCTGATTAGAGACAGAACTCAACTGACTTACTAGCGTGGAGAGAATACATCTACTTAACATTGCTGCCAAATTAATACTGCATCTGGAAGGCCAGAGAAGAGCCACGTTAAGAGAGTCTTACTGCATAATTTATGAAAGACTGAGTCATAAAATAAGCATTTACAATGGCCTGTTTGCCCAAGGTAGGGAATGATAATGCAGCTATTATTCATTGCGATGGGGGCAGTGGCGTTTCTATGCCTCCAGAAGGTCTTCTGGCTCTCAGCTGCCTCCATGGATTTCTGAGGTTATCTCTAGTGTTTCTTTCTGAAATTGGCTGTCTTCCTACTTGGGGGCCAGAGCTTTGGAGTTCAGTGTCGTGTGAAACGATTTTACAAGAACTGTGTGTGTCGATATTTCTAGACAATGGAAGTAAAGGAAAAAAAATCCCAAGACACCAGATTCAGTGCCAGCTCAGTACCAGGCACCATGAAAGGAGCAGGGGGCATGCAGGGAAATGAGAGGCTCTGTTCCCAAGGCGCTGTGCTCGGCTAGAAACAGACCGTCTGCCTGGTGATGTGAGCGCAGAGCCCTGGCGAGGAAAGGATCTGAAGTGGAGACATTTCTCCTTTGCCGATGGTACAGCAGGGCTGGAAGGGTGTGGAGCAGGGCACAGGTATTGTGGACATCAGGCGAGCTGCACCCAAGGCGGAAATGCGTGGGGACGCTGAAGCAAGTGACTGGAGGCAGGCCAGCGTGGTGGACAGTCTGCTTTACGAAGGCCTGTGGTTGCCAGGTCTCAGAGTGACTGCTCATCCTATATGACTTCTCTCCACCCACACTACTTCCTGTCGCCCTTTGAGCCTCTGGAGGGTAGGGCCCTGTTCTCAATAAATCACAGAACAGTCATTGCAGCTTTTCCAGCAGCCCTTAGGTCTACCTCGCAGGGCTCGAAACCGCGGGGCATCATGTTGCATGTAGGCTGCAAGCTGTGGGTAGCTCTGTGTGTGTCCTCCTTCCAGGCCCTAGCTGGAAAGTACAGTCTGTCTGGGACCGCTTCCGTGGTAGGGAGCAGAAGCAAGGGGCTGGTGGAAGCTCCCAGTGCCTCTTTGAGCTTTGCCAGCACAGCTTGGTGTGTCGCATCACTTTCCAGTGGTCGGCTGATGGCACAGGGCCCAGCCCAGCGTCACTGGGCAGGAATGTGTAATCCTTTTATAGGGAAACGAGTCTTTAAGAACAGTGATACAGGCTGCTACTCAGAACGCCTGAAGGATTTTAATCTGGGAAGTAATGTGATCCTAGTTATAATTTTTAGAACGTTCCTTCTGGTGCAAACGGATGGTGGCCTGGAAAAGTGCAGATAGACTCAGGGTCAGCGTTGGTGGGAAATACAGTTATAGCTGCCTGTGCCCAGCAGGCTCTGGGCAGAGGATCAAGCCACTGGAGTGGGGGTGGTGAAGAAAGAAAGCTTTGAGGGGTATCTCGGAGGAAGATGGAGTCAGCTGAATCTAGTGACTGGTGGCATGAGGGAGCCCTAGGGTCACAGTACGTGATGCCGGGCATTGGAGTCAGGTAGATGGCACATTTAAGTGGACATGAGAGGAGGAGCAGATTGGGCAGGCCCTAGGCATTCGATGCTGGGCACTGGGCTGTGGCACCAGGAGAAGGGAGGTGTTGGCGGATGAAATAAGCCAGTGGGCTCGTGTCAGGGAGGAGCAGAGAGCGTGGACAGAGCCCACCCCTGACATTTCCATAGAGGGAAGGATGCTGACGTTGAGGACTTCCTATGTGTGACGTGGTTCCAGGAGTCTCTGTAGAGCCTCCCACTGGATTTCCAGCAACTCTCCAGAGTAAATTCTCTTTACCACTGTCTCGTTTGATGATTGAGGGCACTGAGGCCCACAGAGGGTCATGATACTTGCTCCAAGGTCACCCAGCAGAGAGAGGGAGCCTGCAGAAACTCCCGAGCCCGGCGCACAATCACGTGGCTCTCTCTGGCGTGTGTGTTCCTTCTCAAATAGGACCGCTCCTGATGTCCTTTGGTTCAAGATCGTATCTAGTGTATAATGAAATTTTGTTTTATGCAGTTTTCAAGTGAGTTCACACCCACGGTCTGATTGAAAAAGTAATTAGTATTCATCTTAGCGCTTACCAAACAATCCCCTGGTATGTGAGCATCAGCAGAGGAACAAAGCAGCCCTGTGTTTGTGATCTTTGATGTATAGCTCCCTGTGCCCAGTGGGCACTGGGCAGAAGGCTGCAAATAAAATTAAAGAAATGGAAACAGCGCACCTATAAATTGTGTTTCAGGAACCTCCAACTGCCTTTTAGAGGAAATCCCGAATAAAATGCTGTTTGGCAATCCATTTGAAAGAGAAGGAGCGGTAGATCATCGCGGCAAAGTCAGGAAAGTGAAGGACAGGATATGGTGTTGGAATATTTTAAATATGAAAATGAGCTGATTCCAGCGAATTGCTGTTTGGTGTGACGTTGGAAGGTCCTGTTTCCCCCTCATTATTATTGTGCCTTTCCAAGTGGGATAAAAACCATCAGTTGAAAGTGCAGGATTTTAGGGAGGCAAGTCAGTATTTCTGTTTTCCTTTATTTTTTGAGTCAACTCCTGGGCTTCATGTCCTGGAAAATGGTGGAGGCCCAGCAAGAGTCTGGGCTTGGGCAGGATGTCTGGTCTGATTTTGCCCTTGTATCTGAGAGAGAATCCATGCATCATGGCAGGGAAGGGCCGACCTGGCGACCAGCCGGCCCAGGGGCAGATCCAGGGCAGGAGCTACGGGCCTGTGCGTGGGGAAGTCATTAGAAATCCTGTTGTCTCCTTCTTAGTTGTGTCCCAGAAAGTTATGCTCTGTGGAAAAGCGTACGTCTTTTAAAATGTGATGTCCACACAAATAAAATGTTTGAATAGAAAGACTAACAGAATACATTTATTCTTATTCTGCTGAAATAAATTAGAATTATTTGGCTGATTTTTGGATATCTGGTGCTAACAAGTCACTAAAGTCATTGGATAGTGCCATTCTCACTGGCCAGACTTTGGCCAGCAGGCACTGGAATGCGCTTTCTGTCATTCGGCTTCCACTTGGCTCTGTGGAATGTGAGGAAGAGGGGATAGAGCAGGGACAGGGATAGACAGATGGTGTCCGTCCCTAGCTAAGCTGCATGGGGATTCCTCCTGGAGACGGAATATGAGTGTCAGTGGAACCCTGGAGAGCACAAAGCATACGTGCATTCTGAGGCCCTGTCTGGATGGGCAGCTCCAGGAGGAGGGAAGGTTACATCTCTCCTGGTTAGGAGGCCCAGCCTCAGTTAAGGCAGTGATTGGAAACTTTCAGGGTAGTGGGAAGATGCATATGAGTTGATCTCTTTCTATTTAATTCTGAATTTTGTATATGTGATGACTCGGCAGTGTTTAGAATCCTTGTTTGCTGTGTGTCAATGCACTAATGTGACTGTTACCTTATTTGACCATACTTACAGGAAGCTTAAATTGTTTGGTCAAACGCTCCCAGATGAGAGTACCTTTGTGGAGCACAGGAGTACATGTGCAGAGGTCGTAGCAGTCTGCTTTGGACCACGGGTCATAGCTCAGGCCCCATTTAGAACATACTTGAACTGTAGATGGAGGATGCACAGCTAGTCCGACCAGCCTCAGGAGGGCCAGAAGATGAGCCATGGCACCTGCTAAGCTGCTGTCCCCGCTTGAGGGCCTTTCAAGATCAGCAGTTAGAAACCAGTGTGGATGACCGGCTCCTTGCATCGCAGGCACCGTGCCTTCTCCTGAGTCCCGTGGTACGTTCTTCCACTGGGCTCAGTCTGCCTTGCCTGAAGTGCTTTGTGCTACTGTCCTTGTCCTCAAGGACTTCATGACTTGTGAGGGTGACAGGACTTAAGCCAGCAACTGGGAAAGGACGAATATTCAAAGGAAAGTGAGGAACACGTCTAGCTGGAGTGATCAGGAACATTTTTAAAGGAGAAGGTGGCAACTGAGCAGAGAGATTCGTCTTGAGTCGTTAGAGAGACAGGATAATATTCCAGAAGAAGCAATAGGGTAAAGTTGTAAAGGTGGTTCCACAGCAGTGAAAAGTCTAGTTTCTCTGGAGCCTTCGTTTTGGGTAAAATAGCAACTTCATGCCGGCCCATTGATACCTGAGTGCTAATAAACAAAGGCGTTGTTTCGTGGGTTGAAGCAACCATAGGCCAGGATGCAATGACTTGTTAGCAGAGAGGAACTGGTTGTTTATTCCCGGTTGGTCCCTCTGCCAGATGCCTTAACATTAATTTTTTTTCCCCCTAGGATTCATATTCTTCTCAACATTTTTATTAGTAGCATTTTCTTATTTAAATTGTACTTGGACCGTCTGTATCCCTAGCCTCTGAAGTAGGCTCAACCCCAGCCAAAGGGAGCAGGTGCAAAGCTCAGATCCTGATTAAGAGGAATGAATACAGACTGTTGGGCTGAATAAAACAGGGAAGAGACTCAAGGGTGTAAGGAAATACCAGAATAAAAAGCGCACTGTGGCAAATGATGTCAGGAAGATGGTGAAATAGGAGTTTTCAGCCCTCATCCTCCCAACAGTAATACCAGTTTTGACAGACGCCCACAGATGAGAGTACTTTTGTGGAGCACAGGAGTACAAGTGCAGAGGTCTTAGTAGTCTGTTGGAGAAGAGAAAAACACTCAAGAATAGGCACATTGAAGAGGGTAAGAAGAAGAGTTGCACTTATCTGCATCACCCCTCCCCCAAGGCAGCATAGCTCAGTGCCAACAGGCACTCCCTTGGTTCTTGATTTCTCTCACAACGCAAAGTGAGAGCATAGTGAACACCCAGTTTCTCCAGCCATGTGGGATGCTGTCCAAGAGTCCACTTCTTTCTCATCCCCTTCAGAACAATGAGGGGATCAGCATGACTAAAGAGTTTGGGAGTAACTAAGAGCAGGGAAAAAGGGCAGGGACTGTCAGCAGTCAGGGTATGGAGCTCAACAGAGGACTGTGGCTTCTACCAACTGCCTTGAGGACTTCATCAAGAGGCTAGCCCCCAAATTTCATAGGATCCATTTCCTGCAGACGTCCCCAGCTAGTCCACATATGCCTCTAGCATTCTGTGTGCCTCCCTTCCTTGGCAGCTGGCACAGCTGCACCCCTGTAGATAGCATGCGAGCCTCTGCAGAGCATGTGTACGAGCAGACACAGACAATTGGCTTGACTCTGCTACGTTGGAAGAAAGAACTCAACCTTCATCACTTCTGAGCACTGCCCTAAGAAAAGCAAATGGAAGCTTCTTGATACCTGGCATGGCTTTGCAGGGTTGAGATAAGGCATGTAATCAATCCTAAGACTTACCCCCAAATAGGGAACAAGAGGTGTGGCGTGGGTGCATCAATAGAAAAGGTCTGAAAGGCTCCCAGAATTTCTAGCCAGGCAGATTGGAAGATCTTTCTCTTCTGAAGCCAGTAAAGACTGGGGAAAGTGACTGTCCCTTCCAGTGCAAAGACAGCAATGCAGGACTTAAAGGAACCTGAAAAGCCAGGGAAACATGACCTGACGAAAAGAACATTATAGCTTTTCAGTAACTGATCCCAAAGACATGGAGATCTACAAATTTTCTGGCAAAGAGTGTAAGGCAACTGAAAAAACAGATAACTCAACAAAATCAGGTAAATATATGAACAAAAATGGGAAGTTCGACAAAGAGAGAAATCAGAAAAAACCAAATTCTGAAGAGTGCAATGACTGAACTATAAAATGCAATTGAGAGCGTTAACAGCAGACTCTAACAAGCCAAAAAATCAACAGACTTGAAGAAAGGTGATTTGAAGTTATCCAATTAGAAAATAAAAAAGTATGAAAAAGAGGGAAGAAAGCCTGTAGGATTTTTGGAACAACATTAAGCAAAGCAGTATATGCAATAAGTGAATCTCAGAGGGAGAAAAGAGAGAAAGGGGCAGAAAGCTTGTTTAAAGAAATAAGAACAGAAAATGTCTTAAATCTGGGGAGAGAAAGAGACTCAAGGAGCCCATAGGACCCCAAATAGATTGAACATGAAAAGCTCTGTACTGAAACACAATATAAACTGTCAAAAGTCAAAGACAAACAGAATTTGGAAAGCAGCAACAGAAAAGCAACTTGTCATATACAAGGGAATGTCCTAAGACTATCAGTGAATTTCTAAACATAAACCTTGTAGGTCAGGAGCGAATGGGATGATATGTTCAAAGTACTGAAAGGGGGATGGGGGGAACCCTGCCAACTAAGAATACAACCCAGCAAAGCTGTCTTTCAGAAATGAGAGCAAGATTTTCCCAGACAAACAAAAGGTGGTGGAGATCCATTACCACTAGACCTGATTTAAAAGAACTATGAAAGGGAGTTAAATTTGAAATGAAAGGATGTTAATTAGTAACGTGAAAACCTGTGAAAGTATAATATTCACTGGTAAAAGTAAATATATAGTCAAATTCAGAATACTTTAATATTGTAATGATGGTGTGTAAATCACAGGTAACTCTAGTATAACTAAAGTTAAAAACAAAAAGTATTAAAATAATTACAGCTACAATATTTTGTTAGTGGATACACAGTATAAAATGATGTAAATTAATTATCATACCAGTGGCAAAATGTGTGTGTGTGTGTGTGTGTGTGTGTGTGTGTGTGTGTGTGTGTGTATTTGTAAGAGAGAGAACTAAAAGTGTAAAGTTTGGTGTGCAATTGATGTTGAGTTGTTATGAGCTTAAAATAGACGGTCAGTACTATGTCTTTTGTAACACTATCTAAGCCTCATGATAACCGCAAAGAAAAATCATAGTTGATACGGAAAATATAAAGAGAAAAGAATCAAAACATGCTATTACAAAAAAAAAAAAAAAAAAAAAACACAAGCGAAGGCAGCAAGAGAGGAGGAAAGAAACAAAAGAGCTATAAAACATTTGTAAAGCAATTAACAACCTGGCTGTAGTTAAGTCCTTACCAGTCAGTAATTACTTTAAATGTAAATGGATTAAATTATCCAATCAGAAGACAAAGAGTGGCCGAATGGATTAAAAAAGCAAGATCCAACAATATGCTGCCTATAAATGACTCACTTTAGTTTTGGTGACACATAGGCTGAAAGTTAAGGGATGGAAAAATATATTCCACACAAATGATAACAAAAGAGAGCAGGGTTGACTATCTTTATATCAGGCAAAATGGACATGAAGTTAAAAACTGTTACAAGAGGCTGGGTGCAGTGGCTCATGTCTATAATTGCAGTGCTTTGGGAGGCTGAGTAGGAGGATTGCTTGAGGCTGGGAGTTTGAGACCAGCCTGGGCAACATAGGGATATCTTGTCTCTAAAAATAAAATAAAATAAATAAAATAAAATAAAATAAGCAAGGTATGGTGGCATGTGCCTGTAGTCCTAAGTACATGTTTGAAGTTAATGTGAACTATGATCATGTCCTTGGGTTCCACCCTGGTGGACCGAGCAAGATCCTGTCTCAAAAAACAAAAAAACTGTCACGATGTGGACAAGGCCATTATATAATGATGAAGGGGCCACTTCATCAAGAAGATCTAACAATTGTGAATATATGTGTATCCAATATTGGAGAACCTCAATATATAAAGCATGTATTAACAGAATTTAAGGAAGAAATAGCTATACAATAATAGGGGTTTCAGTACTGCCCTTTCAAAAAATGGGTAGGTCATCTGGACTGAAAATCAGTAAGGAAACAGCAGACTTGAATAACAATATAGACCAAATGGACCTCACAGGATATAGACAGACCATTCCATCCAACAGCAGTAGAACATACCTTTTTTTCCAGTCTTAAGGAACATTCTCCAGGTTAGTTCATTTATTGGACCACAAAGCAAGGCTTGACAATTTAAGAGGATTGAAATAATACCAAGTATCAAAGATACTTTTTTAAAAAATTGTACTTTAGGTTCTGGGGTACAGGTGCAGGTCATGCAGGTCATAGGTGCATACATAGCAATGTGGTTTGTTGCTGCCGTCCCCCCATCACCAAAGATACTTGATATCGCAAAATGGGGTGATACTGGAAATAAATAACGGAGGAAAATTCACAAATATATCAACAAGACACGCCTAAACTACCAGTGGGTTAGAGAAGAAATTAAAGGGAAATAAAAAGAAATCTTGAGCAAATGAAAATGGAAATACAGCATACCAGCACTTCTCAGATACAGCACAGGTAGTTCTAAGAGGGAAGTTTATAGTGATCAGTACCTTGTTAAGAAAAAGATTGCAAATAAACAACTCAACTTCTATACTTTAGGGAACTAGGGAAAGAAGAACAAACTAAGTTCAGAGTTAGCAGGAGACAGATAATGTGGTCAGGAGTTCAAGACCAGCCTGGCCAAGATGGTGAAACCCCTGTCTCTACTAAAAATACAAAAATTAGCTGAGTGTGCTGGCGGGTGCCTGTAATCCCAGCTACTTGGGAAGCTGAGGCAGAGAATTGCTTGAACCCAGGAGGTGGAGGTTGCAGTGAGCCAAAATCGCGCCACTGCACTCCAGCCTGGGTGACGGACCAAGACTCTGTCTCAAAAACAAAATAAAACAAAACAAAACAAAAACCTTTTAGCTAAGAAAAAAGACACAAATGAAATAATAAATGAGGAAATATTACAACTTATGCCATAGAAAGACAAAGGGCTGTAGGAGAATACTATGAACAATTATACACCAACAAAATTGGGTGGTCTAGAATAAATTGATACATTCCTAGAAACATACGGTGTACTGAAAGTGAATTATGAAGAAATAGAAAATTTGAACAAACCAATAATGAAAAGGAGATTGAGTCAGTAATCGGCTACATCCCAATGAGGAAAAGCTCAGGACCAGATGGCTTCACTGGTGAATTCTACCAAATATTTCAAGAAGAATTAATGCCAGTTCTTGTCAAAGTATTTCCAAAAATTGAAATGGAGGGAACACTTCCAAACTGTATTATGAGGATGTATTATACCCTGATTTAAAAGCCAGACAAGAAAATTACAGGCTGGTATTCCTGATGAACACAGGTGCAAAAACTCTCATCAAAATACTAGCAAACCGAATCCAACAGCACACTAAAAGGATCGTACACTGTGATCGGTTGGGGTTTATCCCTGGGGTGCAAGGGTGGTTCTGCACACGCAAGTCAGTAAATATGATGTATCACATTAATAGAATGAAGGAGAAGAATTATATCATCTCAGTATATGCAGAAAAAGCATTTGACAAAATTCAACACCTTTCATGACAAAATTTTCAATAAATCAGGTATAGAAGGAATGTACATCAACATGATAAAGGCCTTATATGACAAGCCCGTAGCTTAAGATCTTACAAATGCCTTTCCTTTTAGATTAGGAAGAGGACAAGGATGCCTCCCCTCACCACTTCTGTTCAACATGGTCCTGGAAGCCCCAGCCAGAGCAATTAGATAATAAAAAGACATAAAAGGTATTCTAATCAAAAAGGAAAATTAAAATTGTTTGCAGTTTACATGATCTTATACATAGATAGCTCCAAGGACGCCAAAAAACTGTTAGAACTAATAAACAAATTCCCCAAAGTGGCAGGATGCAAACATCAGCACACAAAGATCAGTTGTGTTTCTATACACTAACAACTGACTCTCCAAAAAATTTAAGAAAAGCCCATTTACAACAGAATCCAAAAGAATGAAATACTTCGATGTAAATGTAATCAAGGAGGTGAAGGATTCTTACCCCAAATAACAGTTGATAAAAGGAAATAAAGAAGACACAAATAAATGGAAAGATATCCCATGTTTATAAATAGGAAAAATTAGTATTGTTAAAATGTCCACACTATGTAAAGTGATCTATAAATAGGGCAATCTCTGTGAAAATTCCATTGACATGTTTTACAGAAATAAGAAAAACGATCCTAAAATTCATATGGACCCACAAAATATCCCAAGTAGCCAAAGTAGTTTTGAACAAGAAGAATGAAGCCGGAGGCACCCCATTTCTTGATTTCAAAATATGTTACAAAACTAGATTATCAAAACAGTATGATATTGGCATAAAAAGTGACAGATAGACCTTTGGAATATATAGAATACAGAGCTCAGAAATAAATCCATGCATTTGTGGTCAACTCATCTTTCACAAAGGTGCCAAGAACACACAATAGGAAAAGGATAGTCTTTTCAGTAAGTGCATTGGGTAGAGTAGATATTCACCTGCATAAGAATGAAATCGGATCCTTATCTCACAGCGTATACAAAAGTTGGCTTAAAATGGATTAAATCCTTAAAGGTAAGGATTGAAAGTGTGAAACTACTGGAGAAAACATAAGGAGAAGGCAACTTGACATTGTTCTGGGCAGAGACGTTTTGGATCTGACACCAAAAGCATAAAACAAAAGCAAAAATAGACAGATGGAATTGCATCAAAACGAAAACCTTCTGCACAACAAAGGAAATAATCATCAGAGTGAAGAGACAACCTGCGGATTAGAAGAAAATATTTGCAAATTGTACATCTGATAAGGGGTAAATGTCAGAAATGCATAAAGAGCTCAAACAACTTGAGCAACAATGAAGAGCAAACAAACTAACCTGATGAAAAGGTAGACAAAGGACCTGAATAGACATTTCTCAAAAGAAGACCTACACATTATCAATAGATATATGAAAAGGTGCTTAACGTCACTAATCATCGGAGAAATGCAAATAGAAATCGCAGTGAGTTATTGTTCACACCTGTTAGAATGGCTCTTATCAAAAAGACAAATGAGACTGGTGGTGGTGGCTCATGCCTGTAATCCCAGCACTTTGGGAGGCCGACGCGGGTGGATCATGAGGTTGGAAGTTTGAGACCAGCCTGGCCAACACAGTGAAACCCTGTCTGTACTAAAAATACAAAAATTAGCTAGGCATCGTGGTGTGTGCCTGTGGTCCCAACTACTCAGGAGGCGGAGGTTGCATTGAGCTGAGGTCATGCCACTGTCCTCCGGCCGGGACTCTGTCACAAAAAAGAAAAAAAGAAAAAAAAAGTGATAAGGTTGGTGAGAATGTGGAGAAAGAGGACCCTTTGTACACCGTTGGTGGGAATGTAAATTGAAAAAGCCTTTATGGAAAACAGTATGGAGGTTCCTCAAAAAATTTAACATAGAATTATCAGATGATCCAGCAATCCCACTTCTGGGTGTATATCTAAAGGAAAAGGAATCAGTGCCTCAGAGAGCTATTTGCACCCTCATGTTCATCGCAGCATTGTTCTCAACAGCTAAGACATGGAAACAACCTAGGTATTCACCGATGAGTAAATGAATAATGAAAATGTGTGTGTGTGTGTGTGTGTGTGTGTGTGTGTGTGTAAATGGGATTGCTATGGCCTTAATGTGCCCCAGAATCGATGTGTTGAAATGTAATCACCAGGGTAAGAGTATTAAAAGGTGGGCCTATGGGAGGTGATTGATTCGTGAAGGTGGAGCCCTCATGGATGAGGTTAGGGCCCTTTGAAAGAGGCCTGAGGAAGTGGGCTCACTCTCTTCTGCTATTTGGCCATGTGAGGACATGACATTTGTCCCTTTTGTCCTTTTTACCCCTTCGGCCATGTGAGGGCACAGCAAGAGGGTTGTGGTCAGACACCTAACCTGCCAGCACCTAGATCTTAGACTTTCAGCCTCTGAAACTGTGAGAAAAACTTTCCTGTTCTTTATAAATTACCCAGTGTCAGGTATTTTGTTTTAACAGTACTGATGGAGTAAGATAGTGATATTATTCATCCTTAAAAAAGAAGACAACCCTGTCATTTACAACAACATGCATGAGCCTGGGTGACATCGTCCTAAATGGAATTATCCAGACCCAGAAAGATATTCATCATCTTATTTATTTATTTATGACAGAATCTCGCTCTGTTGCCCAGGATGGAGTGCAATGGCATAATCTTGACTCACTGCAACCTCTGCCTCCTGGATTCAAGCGATTCTCCTGCCTCAGCGTCCCAAGTAGCTGGGACTACAGTGAGGCTGGCCTGGACATCCAAGCAGAGGTGTTCCAGGCCCAGGGGTCCTTTTGGGCTCCCAAGTGGAGAGCGGTAGGAGACTGTTGTGTTGGAGATGCCGCACCCTCCTCCATCCCAGCAGGTATTGCCTGGGTGATCTCAAAAGTCCTGTGCCAGCCTGGTGCGGTGGCACACACCTGTAATCCTAGCACTTTGGGAGACCAAGGTGGGCGGATCACTTGTGGTCAGGAGTTCGAGACCAGCCTGACCAACGTGGTGAAACCTCATGTCTGCTAATACAAAAAATTAGCCGAGCGTGATGGGGGGAGCTGCCTGTAGTCCCAGCTACTCAGGAGCCTGAAGCAGGAGAATTGCTTGAACCTGGGAGGCAGAGGTTGCACTGAACTGAGATTGTGCCACTGCACTCCAACCTGGGCGACAGAGTCTCTGAGACTCTGTCTAAAAAAAAAAAAAAATGGAAAAAAAAAGTTCTGTGCCATAGTCGGGTTTGGGGTCTGGTTTCTGGGAGCTCTCTGACTCTGGAACTCTCTGGAGAAGGGAGTCCTGTCTGTGCCTGCAGTCCAGCGGGCTTGGTATTTGTTGGTCACACCCTGGTGTCCAGTGACTCTGGACTTTGACTCCTGCATTATCTGCAGGCGGTTGCCTGTGTCAGGAGAAACCCATTTTGGTGAGATGAGAAATGTCTTTGTTGATCAGTGGAGAAAAGAGCGTAACAATGGGATATTGAGATTGTTAATCAATTGTTTCGGGATAAATACCAACTTTCTCTCCTTTTAGCTGATTAGATTCCGTCTTTTTCTGTGCTTGAGAAGGAAGGATGTCTGTGCTTGGGCACAAGGTTGTATTTGACGTTATTGTCAGTCTTCTACATGTATCCTGAATAAGTCTTTTGTTCCATTGAGAAGATTAAGGGCAGTATTTGGTTGGAATATTTTTAATGAAGCACCTAACAGAGCTATTATTAATTTTTGAAACAAGTTACTGTGGTTACCATGGTAATATTAAGCCTTTTATTAACTATTTTTGCTTTCAGTTTTGAGGTAAGTTTTCGTGAAATGCTGATGGGGGAGCTGGAGATCCACGAACCTGGTGTCCGGAAAGAATTTTCTAGCTCTGCTGAGTTAAATCATTCAAGGAATTTATGTTATGGGAACATAAAGCTTATAAATCTAGTTTATCATATCTATCATTTAATTGTTCATGCAAGCCAGCTCTTCATGTAGCGATTTACAGTAATCTCAGTGAAATAACAGTTTTGTGTCACAAAATGAATAATGCATGCAAAGAAATTGTTGAGCTCCTTAAAATCATTATGCTCAAAATATTAGGCCCTTTTATTTGAAAGTGATAGAATGATGATCATGTACTAGTTGCAAGCTGGGGACTTGAGAGTCTGTCGTTCCTGTTTGCATTGGGTCGCCAGCCCTCAGGAAGGAACCGGCGGTGAGCCGACTCCAGGGGGACCGTGCACCTTGCTGCAGTCAGGCTGCAGGAGCAGCTGGAGAGCTGGCAACAGCCACGGCTCTGTGGGAAGGCTGGGGTATTGGTTTAGGGGTAAACAAAATTCAGTTTTTAAAAGATGAGATGCTTTGTAGACATCCATCTGTCTGGGACAAGAAATGGGTATCTTGCCATTGGTATTGTTGCCAGGCAGAAACCATGGAGTTGGCCACAATGAATCTGGAAGGTGAGGTGCCGAGTGCTTTTTCTCCCCCTTCCTGTCACTCATCTATCTGGACCGCACACACGTACCATGATGTGGTGGTGGTTTTAAATAATGAGGTGAACAGGCAATAGCTGCTGTGATCCTTCGATGAGAACGATTTAGTGCGTTAGATTTGTTGCTGGCAGCACTGATCCATTTGTATGCATGTTTCTCAGTAGGCACGGTGACATAACTTCCTCCCCTGTGCTCGCGGTCTTTGAAGAGACGCAAGCGTGTTGCAGGTGCAATCGTGTTGAGGTCAGAGGAGACAGTTTGCTGTGGTCTGTGGGGTGCCTGAATGTGGGAGGAGAGGTGACTCCTGGTCCAGAAGGGGGAAAGGCTCTGCTCCTTGGGAAATGGACAGAGTTTTCCCAAACGGGAATGTCATCAATCATTGTCAGCAGGCCTGTGCCACCTTTACCTTCTCTCATGCTTAAAAAAATAAAAAAAAAAATGTTATAAAAAATTTCAAACATGCACGAAGGTCGAGGGAGCAGTGCAGTGAAGCAACATACCTATCACCTGGATTCGGTGGGTATCAGGGTATGCCACCTCCTCTCGTCTGTCCCTTTCTTTTCCTTTTCCGTGGCTGGCGTATTTCAAAGCAAATCCCAGACATCCTGTCATTTCCCCTTCCTGTAGGTCTAAGTCATGACTGCCAGGTGTGCTGATGATGTATGCATGCCACAGAAAACAAAAACAACTCCTGCTGTTTTCAGAACCCGGCACTGGTGTCGTTGAGAGAGCCTTTGGGCACGTGTCCCTCTTTGCTCAATCTCGCCTAGGGCTTAGAATTCCAGGGCTGAGACTTGGAGGCTGTCCGCCTTCCTTATTGGCCGTGCAGCTGACCATCTTTGGTTAATTGGGGCTGAGCTGAGGCCTTTCAGTGCAGAAAACCAATTCTGCAGTGACATCTCTGTCATTTTTGGGGACCCCACGTGGGTCTAACCTGGAGGCATCTGGTATGTTCTGTGGCATTAGTTTGAAGTTCAGATTCCCACATAGGAGGAAGAGTATAGAAGGTAATGCCACTGAGGGGAGACCTAGGAGGCAGGAGGCCTGGCCTCAGGTGTCCTGGAGGGTTGTAAAGACCAGAACACACTTTTTCGGAGGAGCACAGGTCACCTCGCCAGCACTGGTCAGTGTGTCTGCCAGAGACATTTGCAGTAGGTCCTAAGGCGTTGATGGTGGCCTGGCTTATGTTATCTGTCATCGTCTTCATTTCCGTTTTCCGAGAACATTTTCTGCATGTTGAGAATGATGACTGTTTGGCTTGATGCTGCTTCTCTGCCTTTCTTCCATCCCTTCTCACCACACTGTCCTCCTGCCCCACCGTGCGGACATGTCAACAGGAAAATGTGGGCTGCGGTGAGTTTTCCTGTTGGTCTAAGTTCTTCATGCTGCCAGCTCTGCTGATGATGCCTGAGGTCCATGTTTCTCCCAGGTTAGGACTTTGAGTCCTTTCTTACAAAGGACTTGATGTACAAAACAACCCCGTAGTGGAGGTGCCCAAGCTTGTTGGTCCTCCGTGTTTGGAGAGGAGTGCCACACTCAGTCCAGGGAGGGAAAATGGGATTTGACATAAAAAAAGTGTCCATTGTAAATGGACACTTGTTTTTTGTTTGTTTGTCTTTGACACAGAGTCTCGCTCTGTTGCCCAGGCTGGAGTGCAGTGGTGCCATCTCAGCTCACTGCAGCCTCTGCCTCCTGGGTTCAAGTGATTCTTGTGCTTCAGCCTTCTGAGTAGCCAGGACTACAGGCATGCGCCATCATGCCTGGCTAATTTTTTTATTTTTAGTAGAGACAGGGTTTTGCCATATTGGCCAGGCTGGTCTCCAGCTACTGACCTTGTGATCTGCCTACCTCGGCCTTCCAAAGTGTTGGGATTACAGGTGTGAACCACTGCACCTGGCTAACACTTTTATGTAAAACATCTAAAAATATGCGGAGGGCCAGTTCTGATGGCACCTAGAGAAATAGTCAAAATACCCTAGTGGGGAGAGGAGAGAGAGAGAGAGAGAGAGAGAGAGAGAGAGAGAGAGTGTGAGTGTGTGTGTGTGTGTGTGTGTGTGTGATCTATACAGTAAACACCCAGAGGGACAACTTCAGACGCTTCCTAAGCAGTAGATGTTGTTCTTTCTGGATGTCTTCCTTTCTCAGAAGGAAGGAGATGGGAAACTTAAATAGTTGTGAGAGTGATTGAATCTCAGTTACTTGGATGTTGGCTTTGTGATAGGAAGTTGCTCATTAAGAGCAGTTTTAAAGCTTTTAACTTTTAAACACTTCTGCTATAACTTTTGCCACTCCCTCCAAAGAAATGGTGTAGCAGAGGGGGTGTCAGAAGAGGCCTGGAAGTATTCAAGTGGATCTCAGAGTTCTCCTCCACCCTTGCAGGCATAGTCTCATGCTAGAAGCTTTCCATCAGGGACCCAGGAGAACAGGGAAGGAGTGCTCACTGTTGGAAGGCAGTAGTATAGAGCCAGCTAGAAGTGATTCTAGGCGCGTCAGTTGGTCTGTGACTAACTGCAGTGAATGTTTAAAGCAAGTTGTCTATGAAGTTTAAGTGACGCCTCATCAAGGCAGCTACCGCCTGGCTCTGATGTCAGAGCAGCCTGTATGGTTCTCTAAGCTGAGGGAGAGACCTGGGGCAACAGAGGGTCGACCAACCATTTGCAACCTCTCTGTCAGCACCTTGGACAGAAATCCAGTCAGGCTCTCTGACAAGAATATTATATCACCTTTTTTTTGGTAACAAGGGCTTTTGGTTGGCATTGCTGAAGCTGTACGATGATGTTTATGCTGTTACTGTATATTACTTTTTTATTGCATACTATTTCTGTTGCAAATAGTCATAAATATTGTTGCAGTTTTGACTGCATTATGATGCGTTGCTCTTAAGTAGTCTCACGTACGCTTTGGGTTGCAGGGCTGAGCAATTTGTGTTTTTCCTTTGGTGTTTCTTTCTGAGTGTGCCTCAGCCCTCTGTAATAGCACCTCAGTGCTTCACCATCCATTTTTTTTTTTTTTAAACTCCTGTGACATTTCATTGCTGGTAGGGACCCTTAACCAGTGCATCCTCCCCTCCCTGCCCCCAGTCTCTGTTTGAGCCTTTTCTGTGATACACGGTTCACAGATCATCCTCAGATCCTGCATTCACCACTCAGTAGATGGTTACAGTATTTAATCCCATTTGTCAAGGGGGCTAGCTCATAATTTATGTGATGCTCTAGGCAGAGGGCCTGGTTGTGGCCATTATTATTCCCATGCTGGACAATTCTTTCTTCTGTGGTGATGCTGGCTGTCTGCCTGCAGGTTGTCCCTGTTGGCCTGGCCCTGGGTGCTGGAGTGGAGGCCTCTGCCCATGTGGGTCTCCAGATGGCAGGTTGCTCTGTGGGTGACCTGCTGCCATTGCTCAGGCAGCCCCAGCCTGCCTTCAAGACCCTCTGCCACCCGCCTTCCTCCTGGACACTTTTCCATCTTTCAGTGTTTCTCTGAAATTCCAGAACTGACTAGAGGAGGCCTCAGATCCCTTTACCTCCCAGGATAGCTGCCACGCACTGTCGTCCTCACCGAACCTGCTGTTGACCAAGACGTGGTCCCTGTCATGTTTATTAGAGAACAGCTAAGTCAAGTCACCTGTCCTGGGCTGGAGAGGTGACTCAGATTCGTCTGTCTTTTTACTGTCATCCCAGCCTGCAAGAATTGTTGGGAGAGGCTGGGCAGTGGTCAGCAGGCAAAGGGATATCCGGAAATGTGGTTCACACGACCCGATTCATTTGTTGTTTCTGCTTTTCTCTAATGGGGTGATCTTGGATTGGTTGTACAACTTTTGGGGGTCTTCAGTTCTAAGAGTTGCAATGACAAAATGAGGTGCTGCATACATGTGTCAGCTCTGCCATGCTCCACAACCCTCGCCTGTTACCGTGATTTCTCTCATTCAGTGGTTAGTGCTCTTTCTATGCTGTGTGGCTGGTGGATTGTGGAACATGCCTTCTTTGGCTTCACTTAAGTTGTTCTTGTTAGTTATGCATTTAGCCAGGGTGTTTAAATGAACTTGGGTAAATGACACCTGGTGATGATAGTTTAGCTTAGCTGTCGTTGCTGTCTGGGGAACATCTGGAAAAAGTTAGCTGACCCTGGAACAGCAGCTGCATTTGTGGGGACATAGCTCTTCTTTCCGGGTGTGTATCCGTGCGGCAAGCAGCCTGACTGCATCTTGCTGTGTGCTGGAGTGCATGGTGGATGCAGGCAAGGGCCATGTGCTCCTGGGGCTTACAGGTCAGCGGGGATGGGGATGAGTGCTGAGGGGCACACAGGAGGGCCTCTTGCCTGTCCTTTCTCCTGCCTGCTGTGTGCCGTGGGGTTGTGGGTGCCTTTGAGGTGTGCTGTGAAATGTCTCATCCCCAGGCATTGCAACACACTTGATGCCAGCATGGTGGCCGTGTGTGTTCGTGTGCATGTATGCATTAGAAATTCACACATGGCCGGGCGCGGTGGCTCAAGCCTGTAATCCCAGCACTTTGGGAGGCCGAGGCGGGTGGATCACGAGGTCAAGAGATCGAGACCATCCTGGTCAACATGGTGAAACCCCGTCTCTACTAAAAATACAAAAAATTAGCTGGGCATGGTGGCACGTGCC
>NW_022437063.1:3954496-3957392 GCF_009761245.1 Sapajus apella
AAAAAAAAAAAAAAAAAAAAAAAAAAAAAAAAAAAAAAAGAAATTCACACATGTGGATATAATGTGCAGAACTCTTTTGGGAAGGGATAAAACTAGACCCATAATTTGGGAAATAACTATTAGTCCATTCCAAAAATGTACCAGTTGCACCTACTAGGATGGCTACAGTAAAAAAGACCAAACGGCAAAAAAGACAGTCATTAACACATGTTTGCAAGGATGTGGAGAAATCAGAACCCTCAGACGCTGCTCGTGAGAAAGTGTGATGATACGCCTGCTGTGGGAAAGAGTCTGACAGTTCCTCAGGCAGTTAAACATAGAGCTGCCATGTGACCCAGCAGCTGGACTCCTAGGTATGCATATTCCCAAGAGAAACGAAAACTCAAGTCCATATACAGACATGTACGTTATTGTTCCTAGGAGCATTTTTCATACTAGCCGGAAAAGGGGAAACAGTTCCATGTCTTTCACGGACGAATGCATAAACAAAAAGAGTCTCTCCAGATAATGGAATATTACTTGGCCATAAAAAGGAAAAACTGGATGAAACTTAAATGTATTAAGTGGAATAAATCACTCACAGAAGACCACATATTGTATGACTCCTATTTATATGAAATGTGCAAAACAGGCAAATCCATAGAGACAAAGTATTTGTGGGAGTGACTGCGCACAGGCACGTGGTTTCTGTTTGGGGCGATGGAAATGTTCTGCAGTTATGGTGGTAATGGTCGCACAGCCCTGTGCGTGTACTGAAAACCACACGTGACATTTTATGGCATGTGAATTATGTCTCAATAAAAAAATTCAAAACATATACCTGTTGGCCTGTTGGCTTTGCTGTGGGACGTCCCTAAGGGGATCCGGAAGAGGCTCTGCCCTCAAAGAGGTTTTAGCCTATTGGAGAGGTGAGGAGTAGTGGTGGATGGCAAGACGCAGCTGAACAGGTTTGATTTTCACTGTATTCCTACCTGACATCACCTCCCTGGTTCAAACCCGGGCCGGGGCAGGCGTCGCTCTCAGGTTCCAGAGCCCCTCCCATTGCTGCAGTGCTCTGTAGAGACGCCTTCCAGTGGGAGAGTCTCCCCAGAGCTTAGCGCCTGAGAGCCTAGCCCAGGCCCTGAGGCGGCAGGCTCTGGGTGGTTCAAGAAGGCGAAGTCCCAGGTTGTTTGGAGTGGTCTGCCTTGGTGCTGTTTCCTGGTCCTGGCTGTTCTGCCCCGATAGGAACAGAGTGCATGAAGTCCAGGGTGCTTTCCCCTGTGGCCTGTGTGATCCGTTGGGATTTAGTGCAGTGATTAGAATTCCTGAGCTTATCTCCAGAAGGGAAGAGATGCCTACTGGAGAGAATTCGAAATGGGATTTCAGAGGTACTCAGCAACCTCCATAGCTCTTTGTTGACTGTGGTTGGAGGAGGTTAGGAAGGGGTGCTCGGCTCAGCACACAGTGGCAGCTGGGTTTGAGGTTCCTCATAGGTGTGCACTCTTTCTGCCTTTCTGCCATGAATGTAATGTTGGTAAAAATGGGGCACATTAAGAGGCAGGAACAGCCAGCTGGTGGCATGAGCCGCTGGTGGGCTCCTCACAGCCCCTGGCTTTGTTGTGCATTGGATTTCATGAAGACAGGAGGCTTTTTCTTGGACAAACTGGGCCTAGAAGATGCTTCGTGGGTGCTGTGGGGGGGCTCAGGGGCACCACAGGCAGCTGTGCGGTTCTGGTGGTTTCTGGGAGTCAGCTGTCTTTCGCATGTGTGTTGTAGCTGCCCAGCTGTTTGGAGGGATGTCGTGGCCATCATAGCAGCCTGGTATCTGTGTGAGCCCTTGCTGGCCTGTCCTCCTCAAAGTGGGTGACGTAGGTGGAGAAATACAGAAGAAGGGGTACCTCGAAGCTCTTCAGAGGCTGCATCCCTTCCCGGGGCCCTTCTCAGTTTCCTAGGCCCGCAGAGAACTTCAGCCCTCCCCTCTTCCAGAACCCCAGGGTGGCTGCTGCTGCCTGTGTCCCTCTGTCAGTGGTCTGGCCTGTTTCTTCCCCGATGCTGTTCACAGGCTGATCCCCTGGTAGCCATTTCCTTTGAAGCTGAGCACAAGGTTATGAGACTTATGGAATCTTTGGGATTGTTATAACACTTGTTTGAATCTCAGTGGCATGAGGTCCTTGTTTGCTCAGGGGTGGATGAATCTGCTGCTGGAGACATCATACTGGGTGGAAGGCTTGTTCTTGGTTCCGGCTCCGTGAGGCCTCTGCCTTTGCCCTCTTCTCTCACCTGGCTTCTTTCTTGATGCCTTTGAACATCAGTGCCCAGCATTTTCCTCACGTCACAGTCCACTGAATCCAGTGACTCCTTGTCTCCCTGCTCCTGCTTGCGCCTCTGCGAGCACGTTCCGTGTCGCCTTGTAAGACTGGCTGTTTCCTGGCCGCATCACGAGCTCCTCTAGGGAGGGCTGCACTTTGCTCATCTCCCTGTGCTCAGAGCCTGCCTGTCCTGGAGCGTCATGTCACCAGCGTTTTCTGCATCTCTGCCGACGGAAGTCCATTCCGTTTCTTGCATGAAGAGTCTGGTTTGGGTCCCCGGCCCTCGCGGGACTGAAGACAGTCCGTTGCCTGCACACTTTTACTCCAATGCTGCTCCTACTGGGAGCACGATTCCTTGGCAGCCCTTGCTGCTGAGGGGACAGTTTGGAGGCCTTTTAAGACCAAGAGCTCAGGAGGGAGTTGTCCCTGGAAAGATGGGGGCCTGAGGATGGCGGGGCCTTCGCCCAGCATTCACTTATGTTCCCAGAGCACTCGCCACTCTGCCTCCATCCTTGGCTCTGCCTCCCCTTGTCCATCCTTTGCTTCATTGGCACCTCAGCCTGGTCACATTTCTCACCTGCTGTGCTGGGGCAGGAATGACAGAGGCA